>NC_083565.1:23050063-23351612 GCF_019925205.1 Metopolophium dirhodum | reverse complement strand
ATATCGGTTCAGACCTGGAATCCAACACCTCCCGGAAAACTAATGATCCAAACGCTTCGACGCCGAACGCGAGCTATACAATATAGGTAATATAAATTAGGTATATACTTTCGCGTATTTAATTGAAAAGAAAAAACGATCTTTGCGGGACGTGCTTGTTCGCGCCGAGGCCATTCGTGCGATTTCGTCCCCGGACGAGCAGCATACACCACGATATAGGTAAATATATATATTTTTTATACATATACTGACGTTATCGACGACGAGATAAGGTCACCGCTGCGAGCATATTGTTATCTGATCGTCGTTTTTGGAGTAATACCAATACCGGGGTATCTTCGATTTATATATATATAGAAAATCTAGAGTTGGCCGGTATACCTACTTACAATTTATCGGTTCGGCCCAGCTGATGACATTCTTCTCGTTGAAATCCAACACCTCCCGGAAAGTTAACGATCCAAACGCTCCGACGCCGAACGCGAGATATACATTATACCTAGTACATAGGTAATATATAAATTATATGCTTACGCGTATTTAATTGATTGGAAAAACAATCTCCACCGGGACGCGCGTGTTCGCAGCGCCGGGGCTATTCGTGATTTCGTCCCCAAACGTCGAGGACGAGCAGCGCAAACCACGATATGGGTACCCAATACCACCTACCTGTACACATATATTTTTTATTCTGACGTTATCGACGATGAGATAAGGTCGCCTCTGCGCGTGATACGATATCGCACGTATTATTATTATTATTATTATTATTATTGCCGTACATATAACACAGGTATACGTGAGTTACCTTTATACAGGACACCGACGGAATCTATTAGCGCGTTTTTCAGCGCGCGTGCACATTGTATACGTATATATATATATATATATATTATTATATTATATATTATATATCATATTGTAATATTATATAGGCCGCGGAGGAGGAATCGTATTAGGTCGTCACGACGGGTGATTTATTCGTCCGTTCTCGTATTTTGTACACACACACACACACCACATACATATTACGCATTTATATATTATAATATACCTATATAGGTAACTCGCTGGTGGCGTTTGCTGAGCGTATATATATTTTTCTTCCTCTTCTTCGCGCATAATATATAATAGTTAGTAGGTATAATATACTGAGCGTGAGACGCGAAGACCGCTGCGGCGGCGGCGGCGGCGATGACGAAAACTCTATACCATACACCACATATTATATACCTGTATATGTATTTATATAATGTGTACTCGGCCGCCCTAAAATTAGATCGGATCACGATCCTATCGATCATGTCGCTGGCAGTACCTATATATAATATTATAATATACATCCTCGGCCGCACGCGCGTTAATAATCATATTTAGCCATGGCGAAAAGCGGAGGAAAAAGAATAATATTACGTTACATACATCTATATGGACACGGCGATGATAATCATACTAATAAAACCCGTCGCGGACGCCCTCTTTCCCCTCCTCCACCCCCCACCCCCCCCAAAAAAAAATAGAATAAAGACCGAGTGCGAAGCGGACAGAGAACGGATAACGAAACACGTCCATCATCATCATCACCATCATCATCTAGATCATATTATTATTATTATTACGCGTGTGTAATATAATAATATAAATAGGACGACTACGAGGTGCACGTCGTCGGCGCGGCGTCGACGAGGAGGAGCCGCGGACGTCGAACGGTCGGACACGAACGCGAACCCAGTTCTGCGGTCGAAAGGCCAAAATCAATTTGGACTATTATTTAAAACGTCACCTGTACCACCGCACCGGTATAAGTGTCGGTGCCACGAGCGCGAGCGGACTGCTGCGGGAATGCCCGGAAAAAAAAAAAAACTTTAAAAACAAAACTAATCATTATAATATTATATACTGGTGCGGCGGCAACGAGATCGAGATCGTGACTCTGGCGGAGCACAACTCGTTACGATTTTTAACGCTAACCTCCGCGCTGTGTTGTTGTGGCGGCCCGACCGACCGACCGCCGCAGTAACCGGCCGGAGCGCGGCGACGACGGGCGAAAAGTACGCACAATATACCGTCCTCGGTATGATATTATTATGCACCATATCTATAGCAGGGGTCACCGACTAGTTTATGCAGGGGTCCGTTTTGGAACTTGCCAAACTTCACACTGTCCAAAACACATTCAAACACCCAATGACTTTTTTCACACGCATAAACAATATTAATAACAATCCTACTGAATTGTAATAAAACGTACTTTGGAAATTCTCAGATATCGTTTTTTACGACATACGATAATGTAGCGGCACGAGCGTCGAACGTTACTAACGTACCTATCAGTCAACTTCTCTGAATTATTTTTTGCACCCATGGGCTTTAAACGTAACGCTCAGTGAAGGAGACACTTATAATATGATATATAGGTAGTATACCATATTCACAATATCGGAATATATATTTTTTATTCGGAATTTTGTTATAAAAATGTAATGTAATAACTGTATTATATATTTTATCATTACGCAGCCATTAGGGTCCGTCAAAAACGTGTCTGCGGGCCGCCAGTTGGTCACCCCTGATCTATAGGATAATGCGATAAGACACGCATATGGATAATGTGACATAGTGACATATATTTAGGTACACCTAGTTTTCGAGTGTAATGCGAGCATAATATTACCAAATTGGTCGCATGCGATATCAACGCGTGTGTGGGTGTGTCGTGATCACATCATGTAATAATCGATAAAGTTGCAAACGCAATCCAGAATTCTATACTATTATACACTGCCTACCGAATTCGAAAAGTCAGAAAACAATATTATTATAACAATGAGTCCGTTCATTTACAATTTTTTTTTTTTTTGTCAGTATTGACTCAAAACTCGGTTAATAACCCAACAAGTGTAAATAACAACAAGTCGCTATATTAATATCAATAGTATAATTGTGTAGTAAATGCAATGTTTTCAGTAAACATTAAGCCAATACGGCAATACCTACCATAATATACAAATACCTAGTAAAATAAATTAGGTACTTATTAATATAGCAATATCAAAAAATACATATTATCATGAAAACATATACTTATAGTCAGGGCTCAGAATCTGATTCGATGAAAATTGTCTTATGATAAGCGAAGTACAAAAACTTATGTTGCATATTTTACTAAATTTAAATTTAAGGATCTTAAGCATATTTATGCATAATATTATGTTTATGGTTTAATATAAATCACCAATAAACAAATTTTCAATACTAAATTAATTGTAAATTTGTTATGATCTGCTGGTCTTACTTCAGCGTTTCTCATCCTGTGGCACGCGGAAAGCTCATAGGTGGTACACTGAAAACATCTCCCTTTATAAAAAAAAAATGGAATGGATCGTTCACATTAGAAATTATTTTGTATATTTGATATATTTAATAATAATATAAATAATAACTTTACATATTTAATTTTCTTTTTATGCATTAAATACTTATATTATTATCATCATTTTGTAGTTTCTATAATACAATTAAATTCCGTATGCATGTAAAATAAAATTTTTGATGAGCAAAAAAAAACGTTATTTGGTCAAGTGGTACTTGAAAATTTTCAAATTGTGAAGGTGGTACACGGATATAAAACGGTTGAGAACCGCTGTACTTACTTAATATCTTTTCAATAAAAAAATAGATTTACTTTTAACAAGAGTTCGTGGGCTCTATAGAGTTTCGGAGGAAGTACGAATACAATTTGGTACTGTTGATAATAGTTTAGCTAATATGAAAGAAATATTTAAAAAAGCACCATCACGTATACAAATACTTACTATACAAGAGAGCGGTATCCACTTGCTACCTTTTTTTTATTAATAAAAGTGTTAAAAACTTTAATGTCTGATGAATTAAATCTAATTTAATATACAGAAATAATACTATAATAGGTCACATTTAAATGACAGAGGTATGCTTGACTTGTTAATGGGTTTCTACAGCATATTATCTATTACATGAATGATTGTAATAAGCTTTTGGAAAAATATTTTTCTTTAAAAAGGGAAGTTTAAGACCAGATAGTAGATACGTCAACAAATATAAATTAAACTAATAATAGAGGAAAAACAATAACTGTACAAATTCATATCAAATCATTGTTTTGATACCTAGTTTTTTAAAAATAATTATTTAAAAATATATTTTATTCTTATAAATAAAATATTTAGATACAGTTGCCTATACTAAACCCCATTAAAATCGTACTTTGTAAACCGCCCACCGTTTATGATATTTAGAAAATAAAAATGTTTTAATACAATAAATTTAAAAGTATGTAAATAATATAATATGATCACATGAACTATATGGAATTTTCATTCTGTATACCTACTATTATAATTAATTCAATCTACCATATTATTATTAATAGTAAGATAAATCGTACTGCTAATACTGAAATTAATTAAAACATTTTTGATTTTATTTTACTCTTTTTTTGAATACCTGATGGTGAAACCCACTTTCCACTTTTAGTGTATACTTGTTATAATTTACAATAGAAACAATTTTGAAAATTATTATGCAGAAGATTGTTGATTTATTAAAATCCTAGACATTTAAAAACCTTCAATATTGTGTTTTTTCTATAAACACAACTCTTGCACTATATGTGGTATTACCAATTTAAACTCTGGTATAGTGCCAATCTAATATAGTTTTTGTATAAGTCAACTCGTAAAATTATTAATTCATATAATATTGTTGAAATATTATATTTGTTCGATAGAATGCCATTTTTCTAGCATGACAATTATATTCAATGTATATTTGAAGGAATAACATTTTAAAGTTAGTCGATAATTATTTAGTACTTTAGGCGAATCTCATTTGGACACATAAAATTAAAAAAAAAATGTTGAATCAATCTATATTTTTCAAACTTTTGAAATGGTAAAAACACAATTATTTCAAAATGTATTATGGTTCCATAAGATTTTATTGTCTTATTGTCGTACCTATGATGCAAGTTTTTTTTTTTATTTAAAAACGTATGTCATTGGGGATTTATTATGTGTTGCGAAGCCACGTAGGTACCTCGACAGAACGTGTTCGACGATCGAAATTACGTTTTAAAATGATTAAATATTGATACCTTTTCAATGCATTAATATTTTTAGATTCTAAGCGCCGAGCTGAGCGATGAATCAATAGATTTTACAATGATATGTGTGTGTGTGTGTTTTTTTATTGCAGTTTTTTATAGTTTACACGATAAGTAGTCGAAATAATGCTTCGATTTTTCACCCCGGTATATTTCTGTGAATATAATTGGTGCAATTTAGAGGTCAACATTAAAAATTCCCAGTAGTTTTCAAAAATAAGCTCGAGTTCCCGTTCCGTCCGACTTTGCGATCCGGATTGCTATCACAATCAGCCGGTCCGTACTCGCGAATTCCTGGATGCTCCTTCCGCTGGGCGAGTCAGGTATCAGCTGGATCCGGATCCGGTGAAAGCTCCCTTCTCTCGACAGCCTGCCGAACTCTTTCCTCCTCCTCCTTCAGCGGGAGGATCGTCTCAGAAATCCTGTAGAATAGGCAGAAGGCTTCTTCGGCGTTTCTGAGGGTGACAGACTTCTCGTCAAACTCGAGGGACAGTTTATTATATTAATATTGTTTTACATTTGCAAGAAGTACTTGTAAAAGTCTTGGCTATTGGTTTTTTAACTGATTTTAAATTTCCTGCATATGTTAAACGGCTCGACAACTTATTTTCATGAAGAATATTTACTTTCAACCTGTGTGATTAATGAGAACTGTACCTATAAAACAATTTAATTTACGAAAAGTTTTATTTGTTTGAAATAAATTAACATTTACATGGGAAATTCATTGGTCTTAACTCATTCAAATTTTATAACTTCTATATAATCATTTACAGAACACGATAAATAACTCAATTGTCCAACCATATAATATGGGGTGACCTTCTAAGTTCTATGATATTATATTATATAGTTACTGCAATTGCATATAATCTACACTGCCAGTCCATTGTTTTGATTTTTATTTGCATCCTAAGTAAATTCACAGATATTATTTATTTCTTCCATTGTGTTACTTCGCTGTTGCTATTTATATTATGATAATCATTATGTTGTTGTAATTATTCAAACATTTAAAAAAAATAAATATCGTTTACGTTTTGCACTTCCACTATTGCGCGCGTGTAAATATTCATTTGATTCCGGTTTCGTTGCAGGAATTGTCTTTCCAGAATAATAAAACATTCCAAAAATGTTTCGTCCACATCCAAATTCTAGAATTTTATAAAATTATAATATTTTGCGATTGGTTTGCACTCGCATAATATTATATGGAACGTACGGCGTTATTAATTGAGTTTTATAATGGTGTGGGTAATGTAATAACACTGTCTTGTTGTATTAAGTATCATTAACCACACATGCTCGCACATCGTTAATCATATTGTTTTATTTAATATAATAATAAATATAGTCTCTCGTAATTAACGACAGTGCAGGTGCCGCAATGTATTTGTGTAACCAAAAAGATATTTCGAAACGTACCTACGTCGGTATTAGCTAGGTAGTAGGTGGGTATACTCTGGTACTAGTGTATGCCTGAAAAACGTCCAACATCATAATATTTTTATATTAATATTATATTAATTGTGCGTTTATATGCGTATGCAATTTCACCTTAAAATTAAGCAATTTAACGATTGGATTATTATGTAATATGACAATGACGAGAAGTGATCTGGACCGTACATATCAATATACCTATCTCTGTTTATAATTATTATTTCATTCACCGTGTTATCCTTTAACTGTGCATTTATTCTTTGTTTCAATCGAAAACCGCCCCTCGTATTATAGTAAAATGTTGAGCCAATGATTTTATTGAACATTTTGTCCAAATCCAAAATGTTTCTGTGTTATTACATATTTGTAACAAACTTAGAAGCTAATATGCAGTAAGATTATAATAATACATAAAACAATATTAGTATAGGTACAGTATTTATAGTAACTCAAACTATTTTAACAAATTCTAGAACGCTTATAAATCGATATTAATCATTGATTACTGATGACCCCAATTTTCAAATCATTGTATTTGAACGGTCGGCTCAGATATACTTACAAATGTTCAAAAAATATATTGTGCTTGACAATTCACCATAAATGGTTACCATTAAAAAAAGAGGTTTTTTTCCCTACAATAAACTCCTTGAATATCTAGTAAAAAAAATAAAAATATATTAAATAATATGTTCTTTAAATACCTACCTAAACCTAATTAAAAATTCTAAAAAAATTAGAATTTTTTTAAAAGCATAGGATAAATACGTAATCATTTACCGTCATACGTCGTACGAGGCATAATATGACGGCTGAAAAAGTGTCTGGCCCTGGGCATGTCGAAGAGCGGTACAACCGGTTCAAGGTCCACTGCCTGCTCCATGAACGGCGATTTCTCCCCGGCGACAGTAACGATAAGGGTGACGTCGGCCCTCCACCACCGCCGACACATCACGCTGCTCTCGTTGCCGTTACCGATACAGTGGGCGCCGCCAGCTTTTCGGTTACGCGCCAAGCAGTCGACCTTCCACGATTCCGCCGTCGTCGGATCCGTAGACGAAGACGACCGGCCCGTAGAGCTCACTCACCGTTCGACAGTCGCCGATGACGGAGATGACGGCAACAACAACGAGACAACCACGTGGAAGACCACTTACTAACCTAACCTAACCAAGTTACGACCGCTGCAGCAGAGGGACGCATCCGCAACGCCTCTCGACCCCTGCAAATGGACCACACACCGCCAAAACTTGGCGGGTCGTGTCCGCTCTCGGCACCCGACGACGAGGCGGTGTATTATAGTCTATATATTATGAACGATGATACTATACCAAGACATGGCAAGCCACTTGAGAAGAACTATAACCACCGATCGCAAACATACCCAAAACAAATATAAGCAAACCGCATTATCCTCTCCCCGATATTCCTTGTCGTTCGGACATTATTACCACCAGAGTAAGAATCGGACACATCAACCTCACCCTGCAGATCCATCTTATTAAGCTCGAAGTAAAACTAAACTGCAACTAATGTGACGAACTTCTCAGGATAACGCCGAGACACATCTTACACAACCCGTCCACAGTGCACGAAGGCTCTCGGGGAATAAAACACCCTCCTCGTATAGGACTTTTTTAAGACCATGCAGTATTGATACCAAAATATAATATTATGATATAAGTAGTTCCTAAAAGTTCAATTACAGTTCCTGTTCTATTCAACTGTTACATAGCAGATCATTCACTTTTTCTAACACTTTTATCTTTGAATATATCGGACGATATTTTCACAGTTCACCTAAATCCAACCACTACAACCAACTATAATCTCATGTCTTTCGTATTGATACCTGGTATCAAAACTGGAATATTTAAATTAACGAAAGACAATCCGGCCACATCACTTTTACTCCCAAACACGAAATGGGTCCCCAAATTACATATAGCACAATATCATAATTTCAACATCGCTGTACACACAATACTATGGTAGGTATACAATTCGACAAAAAAATTGCTAGAGCTTTCCATAGTCCATACTCCATACCCACAACACAAAACTCGAGCTAAATTCTTGTCTTCATATCCTTAGATAAATCTTTGACGAAAAATCAAAACATTCACTCCACACTAAATTGAATCTAAGAAAGGTCAAATTTGGGGCCACAAAAAATTCAAATCTATACAAAATACTAGCAACTCACTTTACCTTTAAACACTACACTATGACAAAAAAAAAAATGATCACAGTATCTTTAAGCCACTATCGAGTTCTACATGTGTTAAGTTAACTCACTCTAAGATCACCCAAACATCCTGGCAAAAAATTTAACCAAACTAATATGCCGGTAATCCACCAAAAAGACTGAAAAGATGATGGTGCCGTCGTGATCTACTCCCCATCCAATCCAACCCTATAATCACAACCTAGGAGTGTCGTCAGTAAATGGCGCCTTCCCTCAAATCGTCCACCTCAACTTAATTTTATAATATGACTTAAGTGCATTGTACAAAAATTGTAGAAATTCTTCGAAAACGGGTTTAAACGTTTATTTAAATAAAATCTCCATATTCCATCGTCCAAGTCCGTTCGTTTACTTGCACATCGCGCATATATAAACAATGAGTTATGTCTTCGTAATAATTTTCTAAAATGTCTTTCCGACTCTACAACAATAAACGAACGTAAACTTATAGTGACTCAAAACGAAAATACTCACTATTATAATATTATAATATGCACTCTGTGTGTATTTGTTCGTATATATACCTACTATATAGGTACCTCAAGCAGGAATATATTGTTGGATTACGCTGGTCATGGACTGTATTGTATGTACACTGTATATATACGGTTGTAAGTGGCAATATCCTCTGCCCACCCACGTCCACTTAATACGTACCGACACGGTGCACGATTTATTGGTTTATTTTAATTTTAACCTTTTTTTATAAACTCTTGTAACTGATGACGTTTACAGCGATGACCTCTGCGTTAGTACGGTCACGTGTTATTTTTAGTACATATAAATAAACATTATACCATGGTATATATTAGATAGGTATCTGCTACTATACATATTATATAGATGAATTTTTAAATTTCATTATCTGAATCGCAGCACATCATTGTTCAAGATTCGCGTAATGGAAATGCGCATAAACGTAAATGCGTATAGCAAAAATTAAAATTTTTACTCGTTATATTAAATCGCTATACAATCATGGTATTTTATGAGATATCGTGATCGTAATATTCGTTAATCGTCGTAGTTGAAAATGTTTAACTACTTGTACGTTTTGAGCCGTAAACAATATTAAATATTAATCATTTGCGGCGAAGATCGGACGGAATGAAATTTGCTCGTGAAATAATTATCGGTTATTATTTATACAATTATTAACGTCGACTGCAGGACTCGGACGGCAGAAGGCCGCCACTACGCGGCTCGTCGAGGTTATGTGTGTTGTACCTCTGTACAATATATTATTATTATTATTGTCCATCATGTGCGCTTTTTCGGGCGATGAATTTATGAAACAAACGCGCAATTGTAAACATGGGTGTACCTACGTCCTAAACGCGCGTGTGATGCGATTCAATATAAAGACATTGACCTGAGGGGACGGATCGGATTGACCTATCGAATTAGTGACTTTTTTTTTTTATCGTTTATAATTCGTTTGTATACCCATCGACGACGGCGGCTGCACATTAATCAAAATTCGAATTGACACGCGGCAATAAGCGGAGATATAGATAAACATTAGTCCGCACACACACACACACACACACACACACACACACACACACACATACGCGTGTAAAGATGGTTCACAAGATACACGTCCCAAACCATACTTTATTCACAGTGCCAAAAATGAAATGAAATCTTCGACGACACTTTGCGCGGTACGAACCATTAGCCGGATGAGATCGTATACATAGTCGATTTTCATCAAATGGTGAACATCAATGCTATTATCACAATTGTATAGTTTCTAAAGTAACGTATTCACTATTCATTTTTGATAAGCAAAAAAAAAAAGGTTAAGTGGCCTAGAAAATTGACAGTCTGTGTAGGCGGTACTCGGATTTAAAAATGTTGAAAACCGCTGCTCTTGAAGTAGACTTATGACGGTTCGAGGACTTCAATGGCAAAGCGTGTGCAGTACACACAATTCTGCATTTGAAAATAATCATTCCCTATCCTCTAAAACGTTTTTTTTTTTTTTATTTTAAATTTAATTATAAAATTACTTATGGTTTATTGTCATTTATATTTTTAAGTATGACATTTTGTTGGTAATATGAATATCGAATTCCCGAGGACTAATATTGTATACACCTCTGTCGGTTGGGTGTACTTACAAAACGTAGTATAGGTAATACGCTTCATATTTTAAAATAACAAACCGAGGTATATCAACTCGGAACTATTAATCATCGCATTGTACGCTGTACATTTACAAATGCATTTCACATTTTGAACAAAATCGTCGTACAACTTTGATTTGTAGAAAAATAAATTCTCGTACTAATATATAATATTATGAATAACTTGAAGGGAAAAAAAACGATTAAATCAAACATAATACGCATTATTATCATATTATATTCCTCGTCATAAATAAACGACTAAACGATTTATACCACTTTGCGAAAAAAAAAAATAATAATAATAATAAATAAAAGGAATTCCACTTCGAAGCTGAATGATTAATCTGCAGCAGCTCTTTGAAATATATATATTTTTAAACCGTCCATATAAGTAGGTATTATACCATGGTGTGCCGCGGTGAAATAATGTACACATAATAGGCAACGAGTAAGTATAATATATAGTGGTATCATAACCGGTGGGAGATTTGCCCGGGAAAAAAAACACACAAAATTTGATGGAATAATATTGATCGACTGATATTTTTCTCGCTACCGCCGCCGCCGCCGCCGCCGCCGTACAATGTGTAGGCGCTATAATATTGTATTATAATATTTTGTTCTTCCGCAGTAAGTATTCGGGACGAGAACAATATTATCGTTATGCCTAATAATATCGTACTTGACCACGTGATTTATTTTTCGCGGCCGATAGCCCCGGGGACGAGGCGCAGTTTTTTATGTGCCTATATAATGTATAGGTTGCGTGAACGTGATATTTTTATTCCAAACGAAAATAATGAACAAATAAAAAAAAAATTTTGTACTCAATTACGCCGCACATGCGCTGGACATGTATTAATATCCGGACATAACGACATTGTTTCGACGAGTACAATATAATATAATATTACTGCGCACGACCGTCGTATTTGAAATAACACTTAACTATTTCAGTAGTACCTAAACGTCGTATAGCGATAGTTATAGATCGCGTCGGTAACAAGCAAAAACTAATATTTTCATGTACAATAGGTACCTACGTGTCATTACCTATATACAGAACTCGTAGTTATTTTTTCTAAAAATTCGTTAATCACAATAAAATAGGTACGATCTCAAATAATGATTACACAGGGTGATTTTTTAAGATGTAAACACATCTTCTCGATTAAGTAATTATAGATATATGGTGGTCTGCATGTAGTGGCGCCGAATGAAATTAAAACTGACGATTTGACCCACACCTTCCAATTTACCACCACCCTCTTAAAACGACTGTGAAGCTGGCTTAAAAATTGTATATAAATAATTTAACGACATTCATTTTGTGTTTAATAAAGTTATAACAGAAAGTCTATTACAGTCTATACTTCTATACTTTTATCCACCAGATTTTCAACACAGTTTAATTGAACTATACCTACCTGAAGTACGTGTACGGCACCACTGTATTTATATTATATTCATAGCCATGTAAGTATTTCAGTGGCAAATACCGACTCTGAAGTATGGGCATGGTGTCATAATATATTATAGTATAATATATACATTTATAGTTTATACCAAGGTTAAATATAAAAAAATGGTTTTACTTTTAATTTTTTAATGAAATACTTAGTAGGTATTTAAAGATTATACGAACGGAGTATTAAAGTCGACCAACATAATTTCGCATATTTCTCCACGCTCAACTCAACTCAACTCAATCCGTCCAAGTTTTAAATACCATGTGCAGTACTATGTATATTGTATGGGTTCGGGGAATTGGAGCATTCGCATATTATGTTTTTTTGGATAGTTCAATAAATTATAAAAATAAAAATCTCGTTTGGAATACCTACAAATATAATCTAAATCCAAAATTGTATTAAGCATAATTCCAGGTTTTTAATTATTAGAACATGTTATTTGCGTATGATCTAGAATTGTAGTGCTTTTACTTTAACTATTATTATTCTACAAAAAAAAAATTTAATATACAAATTTAAATTCCCATATTTTACCAAAATTGTGTAAATATCGTGTGCATTCCACGTGGTATAATAACCTTGTGCTCCTCGCAGCCGATGCCAATCTCTATCGGCTTATGATTTAGATATTATTCAAGGATCTGATGACATTGATACGGAAGCGGTATCATAAATTAATATTATAAAAAACAGAAAAATGAATATTAGGTACCTACTAATAGATATAAAATAAAAGTTTCAATGATTCAGTTTTAACTGGTTTTTGTTTTAGTGCATTTTTTTATTTTATTGCATGCATAATACATATTGTTATTACATAACGAAACAACTATTGTTAAGCATATGATATCGAGTTGGAAGAAGAAAATAATCACTTAATTTAATTACACAGTGTAAACCGTTTCGTAACTTTGTTGAACGAATATATTGGTTAAATATTTTATAGTATAATATTGTTACGAATTATTATGAATTATAATCATTACGACAATCATACAAATCATGTATTATGATCACATTGTTTTGTAAACCACGGTCATTATAATTCGGTTTTAAAAACTTTACTTTTGTGTGTCAATTAAAAAATACCAATGTTACCTATCGTCATGCCCGTTGTAGTATGAACAAATAAATCATAATAAGAAAATATTATGTAGGCAGGAAAATTAACACTGTATTTAATTGATTGATTGACGAACGAGAAAAAAAAAACGAACGACCGACATGTGTAAATAATTCCCACCTCCAACACTACAATGGATGTAGGTACACTAATAATTTTATTCTGATGATTTACCGCTTAATATTATTACAGTTGGTAGATAGGTACACTGTAAGCAACTGCAATGGTGCATTTTTTTTAAGGTCAATTTTATGTTATTCATGGATGTTATTACTAACGTATAGAAAAGGTATTATAATACATTGTACATGATGTGTTATGCTGAAATATAGTATAGTTGATGCGCGCCTGCGCAGTTTGCACTCATACTTTGCATAATAATCTACTTATCATATTACGATTATGTGACTTAATTGACGACGTATGGACTTTTTGTCGAAATTCGATTTTTCTAACTAGTTTTAGAGTTACACCAAAAACCAAAATCGATTTTGTGGAAAACCAATTTTGAGTAAAAATTCCCGTTTTTCCTTAATTTTTCTTTTGTTTTTCACGGCGCTTTTGAAAATTACTGAGAAATCATTACTTTTAACCTTCAAAGTACAAACTAGATTCACTTTCCTATCAGAAAAGATACTGTTGATGAAAATCTAAGCATTTTTATCGAAGTTATGTTCCAGTTTTATTAAAGTTAAGTTCCAGTTAAATTAAAATTAAATTCCATATAAGTTTTATTAAAGTTAAGTTCAAGTTAAAATAAGTGAAGTTCCATAAAAGTTACAGTTAAGTTCTATTAAAGTTAAGTTAACTTGAGAATTGAACATTGTTTCAGTAAAATTTAACAAAGTAATTTTGTCGAATAACAATATACTTATATACTTGTATACAATAGTAATATAATGTAATTACTACCATCGATGAGTTATTACATTTAGGTAAACCGAAAAACAAAGATCTTGAAAAACCCTAAGCCCTGCATATCTAATAAAGACGCTGTGTGCCAGTACGGCGTCGTTACGGCACCCGGCACCCGGACGGAGAATTTGGTTTTGCGTAAGAGGGAGAGGGGTACAAATTTTTTTATGAAGGGTGCAAATGGGTGCAAATCGGGTACAAAAAAATGAGATATGTTAGGGGGGTTTTGCCGATTTATGAATGCCAAGACGACGCACCTCGGTACCTATCTTATGAGGGACACATCCCGTTGCCCAAATATCCATCTTTGAATTGTACCAACCTCGTGTTAAGCATTCAAGTAAGCGGTATTCATGGTTATGTGTGTAACAAAATAGTTGACGATAATATGCAGTAAATATTTTGAAAAAAAATTATGTAGGACACATAGTGGCATGACACGTGGTTCCAAAATCACAAATCTTTTATAACTTCTCCCGCGATCGAAGCAAAGTATTTTCTAGCTTGAAATCCCTATGGATGAAGCCATTCTCTTGCAAATAGGTACCTTAAGCATTTACAAAACGATCTAATAAAGAATAATTATTATTATTATAGTTTGTTACAACAATTATACATTTATACCCTCCAACATTTGATACATATAAGTTTTAAATCTATATTCTGATAGTGAACACTTCTCCGTTTTGCAAAATATCATTTAATGATTTAATCAATAAATAAATAGAAATTTTCTTTCATCAATCCTGACACTAAAATAACTTTTATATTAATAAGAACGCCCGTTTTTCTCATCGATACAATAACTTCGGATATATCCTTCCATGTATAGCTATATTTTTGTTTCAATATTTTCGTTGCATATTCTCGTCCACTGTTTTGTTGCACACATAACCACTTACAGAAGACGTGCATTAGCAAATTTTTCTCTTTAGTTCAAATTCAGAATAAAAATTATTAGAATTGTCTCTAGTAGATAGTACATTAGGTGACATTATAGGTCCAATAAGACTAAAAATGTAAATTAAGTATAGGCATTTGTATTAAATATGTACAATAATTCACCAAAATAAACATCAATGTAATACAATTAATGTATTTTGAACAAAATTAAAACGATAATAATACATTAATAACAAACATACTATTTAGCCAGCATATTACCTATTATTTATTATAATATTAAATATGAATAACTTGTCTGTGTACGTTTTATATTATGTTTGTGGCCAGAAAACATGAATATAATTACGTACCTATACTCCATAGGTACTTAGATAATATTTTGGGGTGGGGCAAAATCGAATATATACTTATTATAATTAGTTCCATTCATGACTACATAACACTATAGACACTTGTGTGGACACAATAGCATCCCTCCCCCTCCCCCGGTCATTGACATTTTTCCCATAATAAATGTATTATTTATATACTAAAATTGTAAAAACATGGTTTAGTTTATACTTAACCCCCTCCCCCCGAATTGAATTCACCAATGGAGACAATTATATCAAACAGAAAACTAAACTTGAGGTTAGACATAACCAAAAGTATATATAAATTATAAGTATTACACTATTACCTAATCATAAGCAGATTAGCAGGAAAGTTGAACATATAATTTTTACCTGAAAAAATAGGATTAAAAGACTTTTGGTTTTTAGTATATTAAAGAAACTGATTTTTAAGTTGAGCAAACCATTGAAATCAGGACAATCAGTCAATCCAGAAAATAACTTATGAAGAAAATTGAAGAGCATTTGCGAGCGCCTGTCTTTAAGAAAAATACGATTTAAAGAATTTAAAATATTATCGTACAAACTATATTATGTTGCATTTAAATGACATAAAACGGAAAAAGTTATTTTGTACAGATTCAATAAGTTCACTCTGTTTTAATGTATTATTAATCCAAATTAATGGACAATATATTCAAAGTTAAAATGAAGTATGAACTAATGAACAATACACAACGTTTAAAGCAATATGATCATGAAAATATTTACAATTTTCTACGGTAAAGACTGGTGGACGACAACCAAATAACGCGTAGAATTTAAAAACATTTTAATCCCTTTCGAATCTTGTATATACTATTGACAACTCACAATAATATTCACAAACGATTTTTTTCCTCTATGTCGTTCATAGGTACCTTTATTGCCTTTTTGACTATTTCACCCCTATAATGTAATATTATGTTTTATTATTTTTGTGATTTACATGTATTTACATATTTTATATTGAATTAGCCGACGGAGTTCAGTTTGATTACAGTGTACCGACCGCTTTTGTATCGTATCGTATAATATAGTTTATAGCTGCAGAGCAGGTGTGAGTATATTGTGTGTGTATACCTGCAATGGAGTGAGACTTTCAAACATTTTATCGCCTTCCGACGACGGCGTCTGCAGCAGATTTTCGCAACGTTGTAATAATAATAATAATAATGCAATAATTATAATAATTATTAATCAACTATCGGTGAATTTCGATTTTTGCCTCGGGTTCGGTCGTCGATAAATCATTCGCGGAGAAAAATCGTATATGATATACACCGCCGCCGTCACACATATATAGGTGACTTTCCGCATACCCATATAATATTGGTATAGATTATATTATCCAATATTTTTTAATATTAATACAATTTTTTTATGCGGACGGGCACACTATAGCCGTACAGCAGGCCACATTGCAGACATCGTGTACAATAATAATAATAATAATAATAATATATAGGCAGGTACATCATCGTATATAATATTAAAAATTATTATAGCATAGTGCGACCGGACGACAAGCACCGCAGCACACATCGCGCACGCGTGTGCGAAATATTAAAATAACATAAATTATACGAAGAATAACTATATCTTCGGTGCGCGTCTGATAAATAATTATAATCGTATATCATATTGTTACGGGTGGGTACGAAGCGAGAAAATGCCACGGTTACCCATACCAGCTGTCCGGTATATACCGCGATATGGCTGGTACGCGGCGTATATAATATGAGAGATCATTTCCGGTGTGAAAAGTTGCACGGGCACATCGTGGTCCCGCACGCGTGCAACAGGCGTTCGGAAATAGTAATAATAATAATAATAATAATAATACGAGTAGGTATAATAATATGTTCATTATCTCGGGGCAATAAACAATAAAATATGTAACGCTCGGCCAATAAGTCGGCAATAATATAGTAAAATAAAGCGTCGAGAAATCATATTATATACACATATTACAGCACGACGACGTATAATATCATATTGTCTTCCGGCGGACATCATAATATTATACCGATAGTGATCTTTTAATTGTTGAACAGTCATTATTTCAAAAAGTATGAAATATGTTTTTGAAAACAAATTTTTCACATGCAGGTTTCTATAGTCGTTGAAAACTAAATTTTTACTCTCAACGTTTTTTAAAATTTTTTTTGACTTTTGAATGACAATATCCACTTTTCATTTCGTATTTCAAAGCAGTTTATTTTTTCCGAGTATTTTGATACATGAAAATCGAATTTAGAACGAGTAAACCATGTATACGTAAGACGAGAATATTTTATTGTACAATGACAATAGCAAAATTTAAATAATACCCAATGTAAGTATACTAAAATATGGTGATATCACCGAACTACAACTACGGATTATAAAAATTAACAATATACCATATAAATAATTGATAACAGCTAAATGGCGGATGGTGCATTTGATAGTTTAATACACTTCGTATTCTGCCTGCTTATGTTATTTTGAATTTATTGATGTGAACAAAAAGTTAAACATTTAAACTTATTACTTGTGGTATAAAAGAGTTTATGCGCAAAGTGACATAGAATCAGCAATAATTTAAATAAAAATGATATCTATAAATTACCTGCTTAATATCTAAAAGGGCACTTCTATTTACACTACTCCTAGACCACTCGGGTAAATCACAAAAAACTGTGGAAGGAATTGAGCACAAACGAAGGGATTTGCTGCAAAAACCAGCACAAGCAAACGGCTTTGGTCCGGATTCGATATTCAATGTTTGCAATAATTAGCATGTCCCCGGCACCGCCCATGAGTAAATCGCGAATAACTCTGGAAGGGATTGAGCTCAAACAAAGGGATTTGCTGCACAAACCGCATTATAAATTATAATATTTAAATACTATTTGTTATGACTGGAAGTCTTCCTCTTTATTTTATTGAATTCGCGACTATATTTATACTTTACATAAGTATGGTGTATATTTAATGCACCACAATAGCAAATAATTAATATAACCGGCCTTCGAGAAGTGTGGCGGTGCCTAGTGGTATTCGTGTTAACTAAATTTGTGCCGTCAAAAATCGTGCCACTTTTTTCACGGAGTGTTATCACCTTCTCTTCTCTACATCGTGTTATAAATATTATTTAGTTACAATAATAGTACGATCATTCCATTTCCTGGGAAAATAACCTAGTTTTGCTATAAATAGTCGAAAACAATACCTAATATGGTAATGTGTCAACCGTAACACTCGTATTCCATTAATGTCAATGATTATACCTAGAACTCTTGGACTATATAAATATATAATTAATAATTGATAAATAACCATCGTTAATATTTGTGTTAAAGAAAATTTCAATTTTTCACGTTTTTGTGAAATACTTCATACTTCAAACACTAATCATATAGGAATGAAATGAACATAGAATATGCGGTTAATCCCATGTTCTTAGTAACTTCATACTTTCATTTATTTCGATTTTAATTTAATACAAATAAAACCTCAACAACAGCTAATTTATAAATTATTTGATGAGTTTAACTTGAAGTAACAAAAAAAAAGAAAAAAAATTAATGATTATTGTTTGTACCTAGGTGATGTGCATCTAAATGACATGGTATGGTGTTATAAAAAATATCCCCACGTGGTAGAGAAGGATGGCAGATCTCCATCATATGGAAAAACAAACATATTTAATGGCGTGTGGTGCTAACTATCCGATGAGTGGTGACCGGTCAAAATATTTCCGCAAAAATATCTACGATACAAAATAACCTCTAGTCAAATATATCTCTGATTTAAAATATCTCCAGTACAAAATATCTCTAATGGAAATATCTCCCATGAAAATATTTAATGTTTATTATTACAAGTACAAACTAAATTATATTAAAATCGACTGTATTTATAATAGAGTGAGTTTTACGTGTCTACAATAATGTTTGCGATACAAACATAAAATATTTCACAAAAAATAAAAACTTATCACAAAAAATATATATCAAATTACAATTTAAGGTTGTGGACGATTGAGTAATGTAATAAAATTAAACAAAAATTAAATAAATAAATATAAAATCCAATCAAGATAATATATTGAGTTGTATATTACGTTAATTTATGATGTTTTAGGGGAATTGTAGAGGAATATACATTTACATATAAATCCGGGTCTTAATAATTAACAATAGGTACATTATTATACACGCATTTTCCCAAATAAATATAGTATAATAATATGTTGATTAAAAAATATAATAAAAATCGTCATAGCGCATTGCACAAGAAAGTATAATATAATAATATGGTGATTAAAAAAAATATAAAACAATCGCATAATAGAAATTTTATATTTTATGCGGTTTATTTCTATTACTTAAAAACTTAACATCATCGTGTTGATTAATTTTGTTCGTTGTATAATCTGAAATTTGTTCATTTATGAAATCTTCTTTTTACTGATTTTGGGTTTTTCGTTACTAATTGTGGTTCTTATTTTAATATATGTATTTACTTGAAAAAGTTTGAGAATTTCAATAATTTTAAAAATATGTGGATGTTGGTGATAAAAATTTGATTTAAAATCTGAATGAAAACTTTCACGTGCGTTTGTCGTATGGACTCTTGCCGCGCCCACATTTTCGGAGGACAAATTGATTCATTTGATATATAATTGTCTATCAAATAATCACACAATTCTGTTATAGCTGTATTTTTAGGTTTGTCTGCCATAAAATATTCTGTAAAACATTCTGCCACTTCCTCTGGATTGAGAAAAGAAAGTCCAAAAATATGTACCAATCATTTTCCTACATCGTCATTAAATTTTGCAGAATTAAACTGTGGTGCGTAACCTAAATTTTGAATTTTGCGATACCAAGCTTGGCCCAAATGAAAACGACAACCAAACACCTGTTTCCGGAAAAATTTCAAAAACAGCTTTTTATAATAATTTTGTGTGTTATAATTTAGCATTATATTACCTTTGTTATCTTCTACTACCTAGTGCTATAATCAAATACTTACTTTATATTCAAGGAACACTGTCCGTTAGTTGTTAATAAATAAATAAATATATTAATACATAATAATATAATAACAAGATTATAGATAGAATTATAAATATAATTATACTTACAAGTTATATCTGATCTGCATCTTATGTACTAAAATTATAAATAATCGATTATAATTATACAATTGTTTAAAATGTAGATATTTAATTATTATGAATTAAATTGTTTTATTCAATCATACCTGTTTATTTGTTTAAAAATGTCAATTTCCAAGTTATTATTGGATTCTACATAAAAGCAAAAAGTCGCAAAAAAAAAAATATAACCAACACAAAAAAAAACCCGGTAAGCGGGAAACGCTCTGCTATAGGTAGTTAATTATAGGTAATAATTTCTCAAGGAACAATTTTCTTATTTTGGTGCAATTAAAAACTGTTAACAGTGGATAAACTTTAAACATTAATCGAATATTTATATTAGTATTTTCTATATGCCATACAATTTACATTAATATATTTTGACCTTTTTGAGCTATTTATAGGCATTAGAAATATTATTTTGACAAAATGTTATCAACCCGTTTTATATTGAAAATTACCTATTGTATTTTAAATCTCCTTTCTTTAACTAATGGATATTAATAAATATTTAAAGACTGTAAAAAAGATAAATTAATAAAACAAAAGTCACTCAAGTTAAAATGTAAACAATAAAAATGCGAGTAAGTGGGTGTAACTCTGCTGTACAACACATAACAATAAGTGGTTCACTATAATGAATGGTGTGGAATTTTAACACAATGATATAATTTGTAAAATTTTCAATTTGATAAATGTTGTCAAAATTTAAACTTTAAATGCTTAAAAAAAATCTTGCCTATGTATTTTTAAAGTATTTAAACTGATATTGCTACAATCATTGAGGAGCCTTATATTAGATTTTGAAATCTTAGATATAAAAAAAAAAATTTTATGAATTTCTAACTCAAAATAATTTGCAAATTAACATGATTTTATGAATTTTGTCGAAATTTAATCTTCAGACGCTCATAAAAATGTATTAACTATTTTGTAGTTGAAGATGTATAAAATGTTCAATTTTAGATTCTGAGTGGATTGATTTTACAATGTGTGTTTTTTTTTTATTTTTATTTTTTTCATTTTTTTATTTTTGTGTCTGTGTACATGATAAGTAGTCGAAATAATGATTGGATTATCAACTTCAGTATATTTTGTTCGATGGGAAAGTGAATATCGTTGGTGCATTGGGAGGTCAAAATTTTAAATTTTAAAACGCTTTAATATTTTATTAATTCAAATGTGTGAAAGTCACCACAGCTCATTATTAAATCGCAGTTGTGATTCGCCAACTTAATTATTATCATGTGTAAGCACAAAGTTTATTTATTATAAAATAGGTATAGAGTTTTTCTTCTTGTTAAATTATTATTTAAATAAAATGGGCACCTATCAAAACCTTAAATATTTTATTATTTCAAATGTGTGAAAGTCACCACAGCTCATTATTAAATCACACCACAGCTCATTATTAAATCGCACCACGGCTCATTATTAAATCTCAGTTGTGATTCGCCAACCTAATTAATTATGATCATGCGTACGTAAGCACAAAGTTTATTATTATAAAATATGTAAAGAGTTTGTTAAATTATTATTTATATAAAATGGGTACAAATCAAAAGGGTTGTTGACGAGTTGCCCCCCCCCACGACTATTATCGGTGTTTTAAAAATATACCAGTTGCCCTCAACCAAATGTACTAATTGCCCCCAACTGAATGTACCAGTTGCCCTTACATGTTAATAATATATACACGATTACAATATATAGCCCGTAAATTAGGGGAGGTAAATTTACAAATAATAAATACAATTATGTATAAAAATAAAGTAAAATAATATAAAATGATAAAATAAAATTTTGATTTTTACAATATATATAATGATATATTATACAAATAATATGGATAAAATGAAAATTGTAATAATAATAGCCAACTTGGTGCAAAGCGAGATGAGGTGCAGATTTCATCTACCTCAGAGTGATGACTTGGTGGAAATGTATACAATTAGGATTAAAGCCGGATTATATGGATCCAAATTCAGAAATTGGATAATATAATTATAATGACCGAAAATTAAGTGAAGCCATTTTCCAATTTCTGAATTTGGATCCATATAATCCGGCTTTAATCCTAATTGTATGCGTTTCCACCAAGTCATCACTCTGAGTTAGATGAAATCTGCACCTCATCTCGCTTTGCACCAAGTTGGCTATTATTATTACAATTTTCATTTTATCCATATTATTTGTATAATATATCATTATATATATTGTAAAAATCAAAATTTTATTTTATCATTTTATACTATTTTACTTTATTTTTATACATAATTGTATTTATTATTTGTAAATTTACCTCCCCTAATTTACGGGCTATATATTGTAATCGTGTATATATTAACATGTAAGGGCAACTGGTACATTTGGTTGAGGGCAACTGGTATATTTGTAAAACACCGATAATCGTCAACAACTCTTTTGATTTGCGCCCATTTTATTTAAATAATAATTTAACAAGATTAAAAACTCTTTTCATATTTTATAATAATAAACTTTGTGCTTACGCATGATCATAATTAATTAGGTTGGCGAATCACAACTGAGATTTAATAATGAGCCGTGGTGCGATTTAATAATGTGTTGTGGTGCGATTTAATAATGAGCCGGGTGACTTTCATACATTTGAAATAATAAAATATTAAAGGTTTTGATTGGTGCCCATTTTATTTAAATAATAATTTAACAAGAAGAAAAACTCTTTACATATTTTATAATAAATAAACTTTTTGCTTACGCATAATAATAATTAATTAAATTGGCGAATCGCAACTGCGATTTGATAACGAGCCGTGGTGACTCACACATTTGAAAAAATAAAATACTAAAGCGTTTTGATTTGTGCCTATTATAATAATTTAACAAGAAGAAAAAACTCTTCACTTTGAACGCGAATGCGTCTGGAAAAATATAATGGTAAAATACCCTTACACACGTTGGCAAACAAAACGAACAAGACAAACGTATATAAATATAATAATATAGAAACAACATTATAATAATTTAGTCTTTTATGGACCTAAAAATAAGAAAAACGCTCAAACAAATAAGCAATTGCTTAAGGAGGTTTGAAAAAACAAGAATTGAAAACCATAATTGAACATAGTAAATAAATGAATATGAGTTATTGGGTTAATGATGATAATATGATAATGTTAATAATGATCGAAAAATACTAGCATATAAATTACCGTTAAATACGGTTAAATTATAAAATATTATGTTTGGCTTGATGAAGGTGCGCCAAAAATACGAAGCCTTATATTTTAATCCTTGGTCCTACAGTCATGATATTATATTATAAATGTACTTATTTCGCGTAACGACCAACTTTTAACTCGTCGCAATTGTCCACATTTCGACACACCAATGACTCTAAACTTGAAGATTTGACCAAGTCGAAAAATTCGACTCCACCGAACGTGTCCGGTGCCCACATGTGTTTGGTGGTGAGACTATTTGTCAATATTGCGTTAACGATAAAGCTGTTTGACAGGACTTTGGCCGTGGGTAGAATTCCGGAACTGGATTTTTCCGTCAACACGCCGGTTAACAACTCCACTTTCTCCACGGTACTATATAATTTTTCCAATTCGATTGCGGTTTCGACGTTGCCGGTCAGATCGAAAAAGGTGTTATAAGCAGGCAGCCCTAACCGTCTTCTGTAGTCATTGAAACCCTGCAAACATTGTTCTCTCGAGAGTGTCATTAGTGTCTTGGTAAGCTGTCCAGTCAAGGAGCCGTCATCGTGGGCCGTGGCCATGCGCATCTTTGAACTCATCATTAATTGCAGGGCGTCTTTTAAACCAGCTTCCGAAACTTGGCTAAAAGTATAGTAAAATCGAATCGTATACACGTATATAATAGGTATGTGAATGTTGTTGAAATCGCTTATTTTTGTGCCAATTTTTCGCAGTTCAATAAAAATTAAAAATTATATATTTTAGTCGCTATTTTAATAATTATAATATCAGCAAAATTTACTTCACGGGAAAAAATCTCACGCATTATTGATACGTCGAAATTTGATAGTTTGTTTTTTATCTGAAAGATAATTTTATCTGGGATCAAATCCCGAATTTTTATTTTACTTTAAACATTGCTGGACAAACACGTTTGAAAAATAACAAATATTGTGCATTATTCAAATGCCTATTTTAGCTTCTATAATAATATTACAGTTTTGAAAATCGGGTTTTGATCGGAAATCAAAAATGTTCTCTTCTTTTAAATAATAAACAAAATATTAACGAAATCCAAACAGGGAGGGAGAGTTTTGCTCATAAGACATGTTTTTGTATACTAAAAATGCATCAGCACCTAAGTTCTAAATTTAAATCATTAACTACCGTGTTTTGGTGCATGCAAATAGCTTTTTATACACTATATTATATAACCCTGTTCGGGCTGCTCTGTAAATAACTGATCAAACATAATATTCGTAAGGGCCAAAATGTAAAGTGGACGTTTCTTAAGTTATTATTGATGTATCCATAAAAAGTCTCAGACTGACCTGGTGTTACTATAGGATGTCAAATTAGTTGAACTGTATTGAAATTTTTCCGGCAGATTTGATATAGCCATCATAAAGTTGAGTTCAATTGGTTTTCCGGTACCACGGATGTTTTCCATTTGACAATCGTACATTTCCGGTCTGAGTTCCAAATTGAGGATTTCGGTCATCATTACGTTCATCATTTGACCGGTTACTATCTTCCTGGCCTTGGTATATAACTCTTCGTGTGTCCACATTGGCCATTTCTGTGACAACTCGTCGCATAATCGGTTATGTTCACGTGCCCAGAGGGTCGACAGCACGTGAAACATTGTACTCGTGTTCAACATCTCAGCCCGTTTGAATGTCCGGGCGATCATTCTGCTGAGCTGTTTCACAAATCGTCCATGTTATTAATTGAAATCATTGCAAAACACAACATTTTTGGAGAAATAGTATTTGTTATCGTTACTTTTTTTAAATTTATTTACTTTCATGAACGACGGCATAGAAAAAATATTTTTACCGAGCATTTTGATGTATTAAAATTAAATTTCGAACGAGTACCTACAGACGTACGTCGTACAGTTAATTTGTTTAAAGTATTAATAGTTAAATTATCGGATTGGCAATATTATGGTAAACAGATATTTTGCGGGGTAGGTATCTACACTTGTAATTCGTCCATTAAATAAACATTAAAATATACTCATAGGTAATAAGTGCAGAACTATATAGTTCAGTTTCGGTATTATAATTTAAAACGTACCTATATGTGTATATTGTCATTCAGAAAAGTAAAAATTTAACTTTTATCCAACAATTTTGTTTTGTGTAAAATAAAAGCTTTACTCACCCACGACCTGTTGGTCGAAATGCCTTTCGTCAACGCCTTTAAGTATGCGTCTGAGAATGGTGCGAACGCATGGTTCGTCGCATAATGTTTGTAATTAAAATTCCTTGTCTTGAGCTTACCGCCGGAAAACGATCTCACCGACCTCTCCGACGCAGCGTCACTGCCGTACAATTGGGAACCCGTTACCTATAATATGAAAGTGCGGACAATACAATATTATTAATATTCAATGTAAGTTTTTTAGTGATAAGTACGTCTGATCGCTTTAAACGCTCTCGTGTCATAATGTATTATTGTAATTTATAGATATTAGCTACTAACCGTCAAGTTCGAATTTGCGTCGGAAAATTGCAAAACGAAATATTGGTAGAACGCGTCCAACAGTAAATTTCTATTCTTCCGATCCGGTATGAACTGACCGGGTTTCCGTTTGAGGATTTTGTTGTAAAGTGTTTCCAGCGGCGGTAAAGTTTCTGAAAAAATTAATTTTCTGAATTTCCTTTTAACCCAGTGTTAATAACTGCGCGTTACAATACGATACATTTCGTCAATAACAGACAATAAGCAGTTTTACCTCGTTTGTGCGAATATGTATTTTATTTTATATTATTATAATAAAATAATGATAATATATAATATAGTAGTGAGGCATAAATATTTACTGTCGTTTGCACAGCATTCCAGTGGACATGCTGGAGGCAATATTCTGGCGGAATATACACTACTGTTGTTGGCACCAGCGAACACGTTTTCTAATCTTTTCACAACTGTTTGATGGACTAATCAAAAAAATATATATATATTATATCGTGCTAATATAGTACGGTTAATATTATTATGTAACATGTATACGTAAAACTGAAATAATCTATAAAACATATTTTAACTTATTAATACACTCAATCAATCGCTGCAAGCTAAATTATAGATCTCGTTTAATTTGCATTACTTACG
The DNA here is from genome assembly GCF_019925205.1 of Metopolophium dirhodum. Lineage (NCBI taxonomy): Eukaryota > Metazoa > Arthropoda > Insecta > Hemiptera > Aphididae > Metopolophium > Metopolophium dirhodum. The sequence goes on along the minus strand of NC_083565.1, from coordinate 23,324,396 downwards.
CATTAAAAGTTACAGAACAACGTTAATTAGGTACATTTCGGGAGGATAATATAGAATTATTTTCTAGATTAATGATTGTAAACCCTAGTTTTGGAAAAGAACCAATATTAACAAAGTGGACAATGTTATAAAATGTACAACTGCTGAAATGTATACAAACATTAAAAAATGTCGCTAACCATAATATATAATATTTAAAAATTAGGAGGAGGGGTGGGGTAGTGTTCATTAAGGAAGGATTTACTGTCTATATATTTCATTAAACGAAAATAACCTTAACTTGTTATATTGTAACTGTAACTTACAAGCGTAATTGCTTTTTAGCTGGCGTCCCGAAGTGAACGGTAACATGCTCCACCACATCTTCGGCCTGCCTCTACTGACGTCCAAGTGTCCAAAGCGAAACAGTGCAACTGCACGTGACATAAACGACACGGGTTCCTCTGAGGTTGGGAAAAAAATGTTATGACAAATATAATTAAGGCTTACACTACTATTAAGCATTATATCATATCATATTAGTAAAATTATCTATACGAATTATCAATTATACATCGCCAAATTTATCTTGTTAAGGTAAACTGGTACACGGTCCAATATTAATTTTATAGTTACGCCACCTGACTCAGTCACGGAGTCTAGTTCTAGGCAAGAAAAAGCACTCGATATTTTAGCAGATTTGACAAAAAAATTAATGGGGCTTTCATAGTTTATCGAATGTAATTGCTAAAGTAATAAATAAACTGTACATTTTTTTCATTCTTTTATTTTTATATGCGTATAATATATTATATAAACATTAAATAAATAATTTGCTAAAATCCTTATCGCTTTTCTTTACGTATTTCATGATTGGTTTTTTGTTGTGTAGGTTTTCGAGTGTAATTTTTGCCATCCTTACAGGCTACAGAGTTTAATATTAATATTTACAAAAATGTTTATAACAAAATAAGTAAATACCGATAGGTACCTACTTTGTTGAAATATTTTGTAGGTAACGATATTTATTAGTTTTCTATTCGATACCCAGCAAATCAGTAAAATTATCGATAAAAATGTCGCGATAATATAACAAACCTACCTGAATGTATAATAATAATATATAATTTAATAAACCACTGCGCTATAAAACTCACGGCAGCGTTCGCCGACGTAGTCTGAAGTGCACCAGCACGAGAATCCATTTTCCTCGGTGTACATCCTGATTCCGCCGTTTTCACACTGAAAACCGTCTATCTCTTTGCAATATCCAAGTTGTCTCTGGTAATCTAATTTTTTATTTTATTTATTTATTTCGTCTCCTTAGAACGGTTGGGAAAACTCACTTATTTTATTATTTTCCAGATGAACGACTATCACAAGTAAAATCATGAAGACAACGGACTTCACAGCATATGGGATCTCTGAAAACAAAGAGACGTATTAAGTTTTACATAATATTACAACGGAGACAATACTGCACGGTCTGGGTCACGCGGCATTTAAAACACCCCATCATTAACCCATATCATTATGAAGATGTCACTATGTTAGCACACTATTTTTTTTCTTTCTCTCTGATCCACACGCAACATAGCAAATATTTTACGTTAAGCAGAACGATCTCTGTTTTATTACATTTAATATCATAGTGAATTCGTCTGTTGCTAAATTTTAAGTTAAGAACAACAGTTGTGTCCATATGGCGCATTGGCTATTTTATGATATTTTAGTTTATATAATATTATGTGAGTTATGACCGTTTAAATTGTATAACAATTATAACACCGCTGAAAAGCCAACGCAGGGACACGGATAATGTTCTTTGCTAAGAGTTTGATAATAGGTGAAGTCGCTCCAATATTATATGTACTTCACAATACACGGGGCTCCTTATGGTAAACACAAATTTGCTGTGTTGCGCATGGGTCAGCGAGAGAAAACATACGCGGTGCCCTGACACCCCCTTAATTCACGACGAGGACACGGACCCGCGGTCTTGGCTAGATATTATATTCGCGATATTGTGATAAAATCTATTAGCGAGCAGACTGTCTCTTGTTACGGGCCGTACAGCGACAAGACCCCGGGTCTAGCGTTTTTTTGCTGACATCAAGGACCACGCGTTGACACGTCATGACGGATACAATATATTTCGAAGGCGCACGAGGTCATTAAAATTCCGCCTAGTCGACGGTTTTGAAACACATGCGCGCAGCATTTGAAACACCCCGTATACGAGAGCTTTGATAACGGTGAGACCGCGGTCGTAGCTGTACATGCGTATTGTGCTCGCGAATACATAATATAATATTAATGGCCTGCAGGCAGACTCGTGACTACTATATTATTATCACAGTTGCGCTTCGGTATCGCCACATATCGTTTCGGTGTGTATATGCATCATTTAGTTTTTCAGGACTTAAAAAATGATTATAGTCTCATAGTGAGACTTTAATAACTCATAACAATATTGTAAGGGTAATTTGAAAGCCTACATTATAAGACAAATGCGCCAGGGTTTAAACGAGTTTATTTTATGCACCCAAATACAATTAATACAAATGGAATACAAATTATTACATGATTCAACTGAACATAACTAATACATTACTAAGGCCGGACGGAAAGGTCACGTCAACGTACCTACTACCTACCGCATATTACACAGATAACGGAAGAGATCCTCAAGTCCGCCGCGCTACAGGCTTGAGGACGACGGACCTCAAAATCTCGGGCGTATGTAATTTGCACCAAAACAACCTCGCCAAAAAAATATTTAGGTATGTAATTTGCGCCACATCTAAAAATTAATTTTGGTGATTTGCGCCACTTTTTAAGGTTGTAGTTTGCGCCACACAAAACTTAATCGGCGCCATCGTTTGCCTACAAAAATTGTGATTTGCGCCACTGAATAATCAAGTTAATTTTAATAGAAAATCAGTAATAATACAATAATCATAAATAAATGTATATAAGTATACGTACTCTATGTATATTAAATAAATATATTTTTAATATTTTTGCGATTAATATTTGACTAGGTACTGTAAATATCATAATATACTCAAGCCTGAGCAAGTTCATGATAATTTTTTACTGAGTTAAGTTTAATATTGATAGTAAACATTTTAAAAAGTTTAAAGTTAACAGTTAATCTAATTTTTTTTTAACTCATTTAAGTTAAAAGTTATATGAACATTTTCAATTAACTTATTAACTTAAGTTAAGTATTATTATTATTATTTTTTTAATATATTTATAAATACCCATTAATATGATTTAAAATAATAAAAATCATAAATATTGTTGGACACAGAAAATAACCAATATATGAGCATAACCTAATTGATTTTAATTAAGAAATAACTTATTTATGGCGAAAATATTTAATGATATTATGTTCTTAATAATTGTACATTTGTGATTAAATATAAATTTAACTTTTAACTTAACTATAACTTTTTAATTCGTTTATTGCCCTGGCTTGGATATACTGCTGTTCAATATTGTTCGATATTTTGACAGTTGATAATTTTTATTAGATTAGGCGTATTCGATCTCTCCTCTAATTATATTATTAGTAGAACACAAAAATTATATTATATCCAGCACGCATTCGTATTTTCGATGCGATGGCAGTAAATTTACCTGCTGGTAAATTCCAACAGTTAAAATTGAAAGTGTGTCGCAGATTACATATTCCATTTCGTTTTCCGTCGTGGCGCAAATTGCCAAAATAAATATTTAGAAGTGGCGCAAAGTACATGTTTAATTTTTGTATTTTGGCGCAAATTACATACGCGCTTAAATGTACCTGTTGGTGGTGAAAATTATAAGTAATTAAATTGACGCAAAATACCATCTCCGAAAAAATCCTCAATTTTGGGTATACGGCGGCAGAAGGTTTTCACCGCTTTCCTCACGGCTCCTCGAGCTCCGGCCACCTCGGGAGTGCGCGGCTCCTGCACCGGGTTACTGCGGAACACCGCCGTGCCGGTCGTCATCGGCGGAGGTGGCCCGAAGTATGCAGAGGTTACCGCAGGAGGAGAGGGCGGTGGCCTCGGGACCGGAAGTGCCGGTGGCGGCCCCGAAGCCGGTGTAAAGCCGGACGTCGGCGCGGTAGGTCGGTGGCATAACGCATTCGGCGTGTTTCGCTCGAAACTGTTTACCCCTGCCGACGTCACAGCGCCCGAGACCAAGCTCCGTAACATCATCGTGTTGTTCATTCCAACGATTTCTGATGAGTTCTTTGTCACGTCTCCTACACGGGCACACGGCATTAGTAATTTACTATCTATTAACCGATATTTTTCTATATTTTACTTTCGAGAATTGAGACCCGTATTTTCAGTCTGCGAAGCTTGCAGCTGTCTGTTTTTTCCTCTGAGTTGTCTGTGTTTCCTAAACGAACGGAAACGACTTATGTGTTACACTGCTATGGACATAGTCAGGTCGATATATTATATAATATTACTTTCTGCGGACGTCGTCTTTGCATTTTTCATCTGGCCGACGCTTTCTATCAAATCGTTTAAATCTTTTTTAACGTGAGATACTTCCAATCTCAAGCTGTTGAAAGATAGGCGCTGCTCGTCCACTGTTTGTTGTAAGGTGTATATGGCGTCGGCCACGTGATGTTTTAATGCCAGGCAATTCATTTCACATACTTTGAAACCATGCTGAAAATCAAATCAAAACCGTTTATCAGTACCGCGATATTATTCGATTGTTCTTAAGTCGTTATTCGTTTCATACTTGCATATCTTCGAATGCCTTTTTATCTACATCGTTCATAGGCAGTTCTAGAAAGAATGGAATTATATGAAATATTTAAAAAAAATAATACTCAACAATATAATTTAATTATGTGCAAGACTATAACCTTTTATTGATTTCGTTTGTGTCGTTTTATCCATGCTTTCATTCCTAGTAGAACTACTAGTTTCTGCATAGAAAAACTCATCAGTTTCGTCCTATTAATATAAATAAGCACTTTTATAATATAATATGTACTACTTAGTTTGTATTACAACTTACAAATTATAAAATACGGAAAGTACTATTTGAAAAAAAAAAAATAATTTTTTTATTTAATACTGAATCGTAATAATATTATAATACAGATTTAAAGAAATTTAATCACCCTCGTATCCGTTCTACCTGCAGCTTGCCTCTAACTTGGCTACGCTAAGTATAGGTAAGATACGCCGAGCTATTTCATTATTATAATATTAACCTACATAATATGTATTATATTTTGTTTACCTCCAAGACTTCTTCCATATTTCTTGGATCACGTTTATTGGTGGTTGGGTTTATCCATCTTGATAAAAAGAATAACATTGCAGCTAAATTGATGCAAGCAAACGATATTCCGTACGAAAATTCTTTTAAGCAATATATTTTTCAGCGAAGGTTCAACAAAATGTAGGTTCAACGTTCAAAAAAATACTATGAACACTTTGTTTATATGTAAGCCGTAGTCATGCATAATTTATATCATGTTATGTTTTGATGTTTAAATAATTAAACCAGATAATATATTATTATAACAAACGATATTATCGTTTAATTTATAAAGTCTTTGTTTTTTATCGAACTGCATTCACAAATTATTGTTATGAAAATCTCAATATGTATAAATTACGTCCATGCAGTTTCAGACTGGTAATTGATACCGGGATGCAATCGAATCCCGAGCCCCGGCTTAGCTGGGCCCCATGCCCCATATACATTTGGAAAAATGATTTAAATAAACTGCTTAAAACTTTCTAAACTTTCTAATCGTCGTACTTGTTGTCCACAAACAGCTACCGTGTATTATAATCATTGAATAAACGATAGACATTTAATATTGTTCACTACGCCATATCCATAGCTGTTGTTTGATTATTTTTATTTTGTTATATTATGTTATTATATTGATATCATAATAACTATCCAACACATTTTATTATTTAGGCATTTTTTTTACCTATACATCTCCTTAATATTATAATATACTGTAATAAAGTTGTTTATTTAAAACATCGTTGATTATCTAACCACTATATTATAATATTTATGTTTTGTATTTCTGTCTATTATTGTAGTTTAAAATTGTAATATTATTATTTATTAGCTAATAAAATAGGTAGGTAATGGATACCTAGTTATGTTTTGAATAATATATTATCATTTAGGTTTTGCTAGTCATATTATACAATATTATACGTACTATACATACACTAGTAATGTTTTTTGATTTCTCACAATGTTTAGAATCCAATGGTATAGTAAAACTTCCATAAACAGTCAGTAAATTATTGAATAATATAATACTATATTATGTTAAATGATTTTAAAACACTTTTTGATTTGAACAAGACCGTTTTAATTAAATATCTCGCAATAAGTAGTAACGGTAAACGTAATGAAGTTAAGGTTTAGTATTTGTAACTAGCTTTGATCATATAGTGTGCTGTGCGTGACAGGCGTAGCTGCTGGGAACAGACAGAGCAGGCTTGTGGTATCAAAATTGGGTGCTAATTATATTATTGACTTTTAGTACTTGTTGTTTATTTGAAAAGGTACATAGATACAAAATGTGTTATTGTTAACGCACATTTTGTCATATTATTTAATAAAATATATGATTATCTTAAGTGCTATGCATTATTTTTTGATTATACTAAGGTACACGGTACAGTTATTTTATTAGGCTTTAAGAATAACATAATTAATAGTATTATAATGATTTCATTATATATAGTGTGGCTTTGTGGCGTAATAATGTGAATATCATTACAACACTAGATACGTAAGACCAAAGAAAATTAGTATATACAAATCTAAATTTGCTGTTTTGAAGGCTTATGCGGAGCTGCAGTGCACAGTGGGATATTTTCATAAAAACCCGGCCAAAATATTGTATAAAGATTAACCAAAATTTGAATTTTTTTGCTCTGTGATGACTGCCGTTTAGATTTGCTTATGAGAACAATTTATTCAATAAACGGACATTTTGTTAATGCAATTAAACGTTTCTTCAAATGGTACGAAATGATTGTCTAAATATATCTTGGAAGTCAACCAAAAATAATGTTGAAATTTGTATTTGTATATTATTTTGTTTTAATTCATATGTTATATGTTATAAGTTATAGTTAAAATTGTATACTTACTGACAAAGTTTTAACAAAGTTTTTACAAAGTTATAAAATATGTTACATACTAAATCTGCATACCTTCCTGATAATGAGGCTCGTAATTAGGCATTATTATAGATGTGAAATCGGCTATCAGGGCCGGCGTTATACGATTTTGAGGGGGGGGGGGATGAGATCAAGTATTTGTCGACTGAAATATTATAATTTATGCCGACTGTAAAAATGTCGACCCGTAATAAATTTCTTAAAACAAACTATGTGAAGTACCTATAAAAATTCCTGGTTTTTCTGTATAATAGGTTATAATATATCTGTATAATTTCCCTTAATAATTAAAATTTAATAAATATTATATTAAAAACTTTATAAAGAACTAAAACATTTTGAACAGTTCTATGAACATAGTTAGGTTAGTAAAATAAAATAGCTGATATTTTGTTTTCCATAGCCGACAGGGCCGGCGGCAAGGGGGTATGGTGGGTCATCACTCCCCCCTTGAATTTTTCGTAACTATCAGTCGGCATTTTCTTGATAACAGAGAGCTGTCAGAAATTATACAACTTGTTAAAAACTGTTTTCCTAGATTTTCTTAGGTTATAATTTTGATAATAAAAACGAGAACGGGTCCTCGTCTGCAGTCTGCAGTATTAATTTGATTTCTAAACCAGTAATTACAGAGGATGACACTATTAATAGTTTTCTATGTTATGAAAAATTTAAAATATAAGTGGATAAGTAAGTAAGTAAGGAAAAGTAGAACTCCTTGTTCTCTTTATTTCCACTGACTTCGATTATATAGGTACGCACTTGACAATATTTAAGAGTTTACTGATTTAGAAATCAAAATACTGCCGATTGTTATACATATTATATAATACCTATAATAACTTTTTTAGTACCGTCGTCTATGGAAAACAAAATATCAGCTTAGCAAAACGTCTTGAACCTATACAGTCTCATTGACGCATAAGTAACGCCATACTTTAAGGCAGGGGTCGCCAACCTTTTCCACCTAGTGAGCTACATTAAAAATGTCAAGTACTCGATAAGGTACCACTATTCGTTTACATAATTACATATACTATATTTTATATTATTACGTGCAGCATAATATTATGTTTTTCTTCGCTTTCAAATACTATATTTACTGTGTATACACATCGTTAAAGTGTGTTTAGTGTTCCTTATACTAGTGGACGGTGCATACATGGTTGTAGGGTAGTGTAGTTTGCGTTACAGTGATATAATATAATATATTATTATATATTCAGTTATAGGCTATACATAGAGTATTGTAACATCTAGTGTGCATGTGCGGTGTACGGTGACTACCTTGCATTGGCGATGGCGGCGTGAAGCAAATATAAATGCTCGACCACTACCACCTAAATTTTATCACAAAGACCCGTGGGTCTTAAACAACAACAAAAATCAGTCTAATACAGAGCCAAGCGATGCGACTAATAATCAAATTAATGCAGGAGTCTGTAGAATTTTTTTTTAAATATAGATAAATGTAGAAAATTAAAAAAAAACGATCAATATTATTTTATCTAAATAAACCAAAAATTGGTTTGTTAAAATATTTTCTTGTTTCCTTAACACAATCAATCCACCTCAGTGTTACCACAATACCACGTTATCACCTATACACTATAAAAAATATGTTAGTAACTTGAGGGATGTTATATCCGTTCCACGGTTCCCGCGAGATGTACCACCACCTAATTGACCGATTGGTCGTGAAACAATTGCCTCAAGAAACACCCTGTCACGCCGTCACTATCTCACAGTGATATGTTCTCATCGGGAATGATTATATTCGCGAAATTCAATAACTGATCTAGCCCGGATAAAAACCTTCAGAGGCCCAGGGGCCAATACATGGTTATTATATAGTTATTATAGTTATTCGAACTGAAACATGCTATTTTAACTATATTTTTTAGTTAATTCAAATATTAAAAACTGCATTAACTATAAAATATAGTAAACCTAACCATAACTATAATAACTATATTTATATAGTAATAATAAGTAAATCATTTTAGTTATTTTACCTATTTTTTTTTTTATTAAATAAATCTATTTATTACATAAAATATAAAAATTACATAATAAACTAAGAGATTTATCTACCTTCTAAAATCGGAGCTTGTGTTGAAGGCAGGGCTTGCATTTGAAAAAAAAATATTGTTTTACGTTATTTACAATCAAAACGTTATACAAATTTTGAGTTTATCGTTATTCAGAATTAAAACGTTATACAATTTTTGCGTTTAACGTTATTCATAATTAAAACGTTATACAATTTTTGCGTTTATCGTTATTTAATATTTAAAAGTATTTAGATACCTGTTTTAAAAGTACACAGGCTGCAATTTAAAAGTATATGACTATGACCTTTTTTGGGGACATAATTTCCCTATTCTGAGTTTTAAGTAGGTATTGTGTAATTTTATTTATTTAATTAAATGGGTTAGATAACCCAATTACATATTATTTACAAAATATAAGATACAGTGATACAGATTAAATTACAATATACATAGTTCGTAAAGAAATGGAAACAAAATAAATGATAAAACAGTATGATGATAATTAATCTTAAGTTATAAGTGATAATGTATTATTGAATTTAATAAATTGCCTAGGCTCTAAGGACTTTATTATAAAATAATAAATATAAAAAAAAAAATCATGATCATTATTTTGAAATTTTGAACGTATTATTAGGTTTTTAAATGTTAAAATTATTTAGTAAGTTTTACAATATTGTGCTTGAGGATATCATTTAAGCAGGAATCTATGTTTCAAACATATTTTACTCTGATTGTTTTGACATACTTTGTCAACATTTATTTTATACCTTCCTACAATTGACAAAATAATCAGAATCTATAATTTATGTTGTTAAAAGTTAAATAATATGTATTGGCAATATAAAAGTGTGTACATAGCTAATATACTATAGAGTGTAGACAACATAGTATAATTCATACTATCTATACTCTGTTCAAAATAAGACCGGACCTCGGCGGCGACCAGTTTTCGTTCGCGACGGTCAGGCACCTAGGTAGAGCGCTCTCCCACCATAGATCACGTGTCAGGCCGAGCCGCAGAAATAAGCCACGCCCATGCGCACAACTCGGCCGCCGAGGTCCGGTCTTATTTTGAACAGAGTATAAATTATACTTATTACCATATTACCATTATTAAATAGAACATTCACAAACAACAAAATAAATACCAATGATCACCGAACACAATAGTTGAATAACTTGAATGGTATAAATTCCGACCGTAGTACAGATAGTACAGTACAATATTATCAGAGTATCACTATTATTAGCTATTGGTAATTAAATTATTCTATTAATACCTTCTTATTAAATTTTAAAATAAATCTAATACGGGATCTCCCGGATAGGCCGGATACGGGATAAAATTAATTCTTGGCTCGAATAAATAATTGAATAATACTAAGTATTATTAAATAATTGGAAATTAATTATTTTGTTTAATGGAATACAATATATACCGTTTTGCGTTATGTTTTGTTTAATGATATATCATATATTTTGTTAAACGTTACGTTTTGTTTTGTGTTATTTATTTATTTATGTTTATCGTTTTTCGTTATAATTACGTTTACAAATTTCAATCGTTTTTTATCAAACATAACGTTATTATAACGTTTGCAAGCCCTGGTTGAAGGTAGAAAGCGACAATTTACTTACAAATAATAAATTAAATAATATGTATTAAATAATTATATTTACTATAATTTTTTAACTATAATATTATAGAGGGGGGACGAGGTGGCCGAGCGGTCTAACGCGACGGATTCGGTACAGCCGGTCCGAGTTCGATCCTCGACCACCGGGTGGCATTTTTCTCCGTGCAAGTCACGGTGTCCGGAGAACAAGTGCCGCCATCCCCCCACCCGGGGCACGGCAGAAACCTACGGGTGCCCCATTAGAAATTCTGCCAAAACACAACACACACGTGTACCAACCTACCCAATATAAAAACCTACAGTGCCCTCCCCCACACCCAATGGCCTATGTTGCCGCGGGTTACCCAAAAAAAAAAAAAAATATTATAGTATTTTTTTTTCCCGTGTATATATTATTATGAACTTCGATTGTTCACTATATAATTTATTAGTGGAGCGAACATTCTAATCACATTTTTTATAAACAGGTAAGATTATTCAACTATTCCTACATGGGACATTGGCTATGAGAATTATTATAGATTCTTGTATAAGAATATTGTACGAGACTATATATTGCAATCGTTTTAATAGTTAACACTCGTTATTTCAAAAAGTAGGTACATAATATCATTATAAGTAGAATATTCAATATGCACCTACATTGAAAAAAAAAATATTGATTTATAATGAGTTCAAATTATGTAAGTAATACAAACATTTTCAAGACGTTAACTGCCCTTAGGCCTTGGAGATCACGTGTCTCTTACTCTCTCATATACTGTCAAAAGAATCGCCCTATACCCCACATGTTTTCATTTCCGTAACAATTTCTAATCACGTTTTTTAACCGATCCGATAACAACCCCGTTCGACGGTATATAGGTACGAGTTTTATTCTTTCGTTTTCGCACATATACTCCGTCAATGATTGTGTTTTCCCCAATTACACGCTCACGCGGTTACCTCTCTCGCGGGTAACCATATAATATATATATATATCGTTTATTTTTCTAAACTAGAGTGCATGCACAACGCACCGCGACCGCGGCCCGCAGCCGATAAATCATCGCCGTAGATATTAGTTGTAATTTAAAATAACCGAACGAAACCAGTCCGCTGGTTAATTGGTCATGTATATATGTACCATATATATATTATAGTATACGTAATATACATACACGGCGACTCGGGTATATACACTCGTACAGGTGTCTGACTGCGTGAGAACACTGCACCGTCGCCGCGCGCGAGTGTTATTTTAACGACCTGTTGGGTGTTGTATTGAAATTGAAAATAATCAATACAACATCGGATCGTGTAGTGTATTATGCACTGTCATAAACCATGCTGCAATGCTCGGGCGCTGTTGCATATTATATTATGCAGTTGACGCGCGGGGAAATGCGCTTCCAACGCATTTTTGAGCTCGTGTGCCGATGCGGGGCGGTCGCGTGTGTGTGTGTGTGTGTGTGTGTGCGCCTATCGCATAAATATACTTGTGGCATTAAAATCGACCTCTTAAATCAAATTGTTTTCCAGAACGTCGAAATCACCACAACCACGGCTAAAACGTTTATAATATGATTAAAATTCAACATTATACCTGGTTTGACACGGGTTATAATATTATAATATATTAGGTACACATAATTTCAAGTTCGAATAACGTTCGCTAAATTATTTCGTTTGAGAAATAAATGTTATAATCGAATCTAATATACCTTCGTGAATATAATTTATTATAATACTGCTATAGGTATACTATTATAATAAACTTCACTGAATCAAGACACTTTTGGCTCCAAAGTCTAAATCCGTTATCCCTCTACCCCCTCCCCTCTTGTACAAGACGAGAACAAACAATATGGTCACGTATAAAAATCGGCCTCACTTACACTTAATTTAAAAAGAACCGAGACCCACATGTGAATTTTGCAACATATCTTTAATATCCATAAAATACCTCCGCCAAGGATGTCCATGGTTATCCGAAGAAAGAAAATCATTTTCACAACCAACGAATCTAGAAGATATATCATTATCAACGAACAATTTTTAATTTATTAATGCATTTCTTTAAAAAAAAACCAAACAGTACAACCAAATTTAAATATTACACAAATTTACTATTATTATTATTATTATTATTATTATTATTATTACCTAATTAACTTTGTGTGATTATTATGATGAATGTATATAATATTATAACATAAAATATAAAATGTAAATTTTTTTCAGTCAACGGCTAATTGAATCTGTAATAAAAAATAAATTTAAAAAAAATACCAGAGTCGTATAATTAAACTATTAAAGTCAATTTAAACTCATAATGAATTGGTACTATACTCATATCGTATACCTAATATTATAAAATAACACTACCACGTCGACATATGTCGACATATGTGTATAATATTATACCTACTTCTTGTTAATCGTGTACTTTTGTTAAACTTGCCTCATATACGAGTACCAAACCTGTGCTGCTAACCAGTGTTGGGAATTATCTTATCTAGATAAAAATAATTAAATCATCTAATTATCTCTTCTAGATAAATGTAATGGTTATCTGTGGTGATTTATCTGGATAAATAATATAATAATCAGAATATTTTGAATACCGAAATAGCCAATAATTTACGAGAACCGAGTAGTGATTCCAAATTCCAATATTATTATAGTTAAAAAAAGAAATGTTTACTGAAATATTGTCAGTTTTATTATTTTTTTTTTTTTTAATTGATCTTGAGCCCGGCAGCTGAGGCCATTGGCTCTTTTTAGTTTTTTACTGTAGGATATTAAGTCGGTAGGGGGAGGAACACGTGTGTGTTTTGCTTGGCAGAATTTTTGATTGGGCACCCGTAGGTATCTGCCATGCCCGGGTGGGGGATGGCGACACTTGTTCTCCGGACACCGTGACTTGTCCGAAGAAAAATGCCGCCCATGGCCGAGGAATCGAACTCGGGTCGACTGCGTCGCAGCCGACGCCTTAGTCCACTCAGCCACTCCGTCCCCCTATTGTTATTTTATTTTTATTCAAGTTGTAATAATAAAAAAAATAAAAATTGTATATTATTTTAGTTGAGAAATGACATTAAGGATCTATTAATTAATACATTTTATCTAATTAGTAATTACTAATAAATTACATTATTTATAATATAATTTTAAAAAAAAATCATCTATTTTTTTATCTAGATAAATGTATGTGTATTTTTATCTTTATCTGGATAAAAAATAATGATGTTATATTTTATCTTATCTAGATAAATTTTGAATGGATTATCTATTGTCTTATCCGGATGATTTTTTGGTTATCTTTTCCCAACACTGCTACTAACACACTGTACCTACTCATAGGTTACTGTCTATGAGTATATAGTTGTGCGGTTGTGCCTACATCATACACAACGATTTACTTCAAGAATTGAGACATCGTGGCCATGCATAAAAATGTATCCTAAGTATACCTATAAGTTGATATTATGTGATTACATTTAAAACAAATTGATAATACTAATAAATATTATTGGTAGGTACAACTTTGTAGGTTTAAATAACTATGAACTTTTTTTCAAATATTTTTGTAATGTTTAAAATTAATATTTTACAATTTTACATTGTTTATATATTCCATAGTCTAATTATATCTTATACATAGTGTATCGATTGATCGATTGTTGAACGATAAGAAATAAGTAAAGAAAAGCTCAAAAACAAATAGGCATACCTACATTGGCTGCATATTATTATGTATCGATTTATACTCTTTACAATATTGCCTGTACGGTATTTTTTTCAAACGAATAAATATATTTTTAAATTTAACTTATATGTACCTATGCAAGTTAATTTTACACTGTGAAGCTTACTTGAGCTAATTAAATTATGTTAAAACACCGAGGTCACAACTCACAACTCTCAGTTTACCAACCGTCTAATTATTGTTCTACATCGCGATTGTTAGAAGGTTGTATCTAGTTTTAAAGTGTTGCAACGCATAATAAATTATAAATATTCTCAATATACTTTATAATCAATAAATTACATGAAACATGTTAGCACTCGATAATAACGTGTATATGAGTGCTTGTCGGTTATTTTTCACACTATATTATATAATTTTATGGTAAATGTATTCTCGAGGAACCCGACAGTTAACTTTTAAAGTTTCATCATTATAAATGTATTAATAATTAAATTAGTAACAAACCTGTTGAATATTTTTAAACAACCTGCAGATATAAAACACCTATTATATATTATAATATATGATAATGTAGATACAATTTAAAATATTGATGTTATCAATTAAATATAAGGAAGTTTTGCTAAACATCAAACACGAGAGAGGTGAACAAGGTGAATTATATATATTCACAATTTCTATTTTCTATAGAAATATAATTTCCGATATGATATTGTCTAAGGCTATAGAACTCAGCCGAATAAGTATAGGTAAGTACAGGTAAGTACAGGTACCTACCACTAAAACGTCTATAATAACCTATAATTTAAATTCAAAAATCGTATGCGATTTATTTACTTAAGTAATATAATTTACTAATAAATAATATGATAAAGTTATATTATATGATTTATGGGTATAAATAACACAGTGGTCTCTGATGAGGCCTAAATTATAGGTTGCAACTGAAGAAGTCTGCAGATAAGCCGCGTTCCGTTTAAATATTTCCCTGGTAAAATAATTGAAAATTAGTTTCAAAATACACCTATCCCTACCAACCAACCAAAGGTGCAATCTAAATTCCGTTACTAATTTGAATAAACTATCCATCAACGCAACGACGCGCGTTTGTTAAAAGGGAATAAATCAATTTGTTAATTTTTTTTCCAATTATTATTATACGTTACCTAGTAAAGAAAATGTTTTACGTAGATTCCATCATAAAAATATTTTTCTTGTTTTATAAAGTATTTGCGAAAAACGAAAAAGCAATTATTACAGTCATATTATAATATCGGCGGTATACAGCTGCACATCGAGTCGGTTATTTTCGTTTCTTGAAAATATGTGATTTTTACTTGTTCCCGTTCACCGCGGTCCAATCATACATATCATCTTGCACTTTAAACATCCTACTTATTGCCACTATACTAGTAACTATATGGTAGGCTAATGCCTAAAACATGATAATAATAACGAATGATTATTTTATTGTTTAAGTCTTCCGTAATTCCGTAAAATTATACAAATTTCCGTTGAAACATGACGTGATTTATGGAACTAAAAATGTATAATTATTATACACATACATAATATACTCACACTATTGTTCCAACATACGTGTACTACAGTTGTAACGTGGAAATTATAAACCTATACAATTCGCAATAAATGTACTGCTTAAGTGCATTAATTATTTACGCAAACATCGATCAATATATTTCATTTATTATATTATGATTAAACGAGCGAGTCAAATATTACAATAGTCATGTGAAAACATAAAATAACGATGAAGGGTATGAACACCGCAAAATTTCTAACGAGTTCGATATAGGCAATTTTCTATTTGTGTGCATGCGGGTCGTGTAAATGTGTGCGTAAGAAGTGATCATTAGTGTGGGTGACTGTGTATAAAATAAAAAGCGCACCCGCACCCGCACGCAAATGTCAGCACTTTACCACCAATTACAAGTCAATTCAATGTCCAATATTTAGCTCTAAAACTAGTGATATTTTTGAATTTTAATTATCGAGTTTAGCGGTTGAAATATCAAAAATTGACTTCCATACAGACGCAGATTAACTTCTCTCCTACAATATTGACAATAGGTGTATTTACTCTCAAACCGCTCAATAAACCATATTATTGGAAATACGAAATTATACATTTTCATAGAATTTTTCAATACCATTCATACCCCATAATATTATGCAGTATATAGATGTCGGGAGAGGTGGGCATACAATTTAGATTTAAGTGATACAAACACTAAGATATAAATTAAAGGAAATAACAGTTACATTCAAAAATTGAAAAATGTCGATACCAAAATGTGTTTACACGTTGCACGGTTCTAATTAAAGGAGAGTTTTTACCATAATATTATAGTAAAATTATTATAATATAGTTTATAGTTTATACCTTATGAAATATATTTTGGTTGAATATAATTTGGTGCTGCCATCTAGGATATAGTTTCCGATTTAAACAAGCGCTGATGTTTAACTAAAAAACTAAATTTTTCCGTACGTAGTTGGCACACGAAACACAATACAATAAAATATTGATGATCTACCGAACTGTTCGTTTCGTTTCATTTAATGCACATACCTAACGTGCTCTTTTATGTATTTATCATGTAAATACATAATAATATATTATTATTGTATCAAATCTCGGTTTTAATGTTTTACATTAACTATTGTCTAATATTGTACCTATAGAGTTTCAATAAAGTAACGTTTAAACATCACAATAACGAAATTGGCATTCAAAAGCCATAAGCCTGTACTATAAATATTAATTATTATTAATGACAAGCGATTAAGGATGTGAGTAATGTATTTTAAGAATTATCGTAATAGACGTAGTAATCTGAAGGTCAAATATCACGAGCCTCTATTTAATTAATTTTAAAGACCATTTTAATTAAAAATAGATCTATATTATACTATTTTATAATTGTCGATCGATAATAAGACGTCGTGTTAAGTACAATAACAACATGATGTCGTCCTTAACGTCCAAAACAAATAGGTTATAGTTGAAAAAAACCAAATTAATTATTAATGCGTACTTATGTATAATCCAAAGTAAATATAGATACGAGTAAATACATTATACGCAATTTATTGTAATAGAGGTACACTGTCGTTAAAAATTATAATGTCTTAATAGTTAATTATAAGTAATTAACCACCGTTCCATATTATTATCTTTTATTTTGATTAGTCCGATTTATTTTTCGTTAATTTTTATCATCACTGTTCCGTAATTATTATTACGATATACATTTTTTTTAATTTAATTTCAATATAATTCGAAGAAACTGGAACTTAATTGAAAATCTAAGTTTTATAGTCTACAGCATAAATATAGTGTCTACAAGACTTCTGTTAGGAAAACGAGTTCACTAAATATAAGGTATAGGTATACTTATGATATTTGTATCATATAGTGAAACCTGATTATCGTGTGCAATCAATCGCAAATATCTATGATGTTCGTATAGATGATAGATACACGGGATGCATACGATATAATAAAATTATTTCTGTTTAATATTCTAAAAAATACGTAAGTTTATGTGTTTTTAAAAAAATCCGTTAACATAATATTATTATGTCGAAATATTAAAACGCGTACAACTAATATTACATTTAAAAATTAATAATTTTACGATCGATTTGTCCATAACTCAAGTGTATACGTACCTACATATATAGCATTATAATACCATGTTATTTAAGGCAGAGTTTCTTAAACGTAGAGAACGCTACCCTGTCCCTGGACCTCCGGAACAATATAGACATTCTGCAGTCCAGATCTCCCGAGATTTCGGGCCTTATAAGGCTATATATATACAGGGTGATTCATTAAGCGTAAAACAATCACTATCTCAAAAAGTATTGATGTTTTTGAAAATATTTTTTTACATAGTTTCAAGTTGTTGAAAACACGACGTTTTTGTTAAAAAATCATGTTTTTAAATATTTTTTATACTTACATTTTTTTAAGTTTTCTACTTTTTTGAACGACAACATAGAGTTTTAATTTCGTTTTCCAAAGCAGAATATTTTTCTAAGTATTTTGATTCATACAAAACGAATTTAGGGCGAGTAGTTTATGAGTTATAAGTATTTAAAGTTTAGATTGGTGGAGTGGAGTGGTGTGGGGTTATTCCGCAAAATGTTTGTCCACTACTCCGCATGTCTAAACTTTAAATACTTATAAGTTATAACTCACAAACTACTCGTCCTAAATTCGATTTTTATGTATCAAAATACTTAGAAAAATAGTCTGCTTTGGAAAATGGAATTAAAACTCTATGTTGTCATTCAAAAAAGTAAAAAACTTAAAAAAATATTATTTTTCAACAAAAACGTTGTTTTTTTAACAACTTGAAACTGTGTATAAAAATATTTTCAAAAACATTAATACTTTTTGATATAATGAGTGCTGTACGCTTAATGAATCAGCCTGTATACGCGTATTATATTATAATATTTTAACGAGGATTCGTATTTCGATTTGTATCAGGTGTACTGCAGCGCTCGATGCTTAATGTATATTGTACTGTTGGGGAAGTCTTTTAGATTCTGAACAACGCGATGAATGACTTATTGATTTTGCAACTATGTGTTTTTTTTTTTACATATCTGTACGGGCAACGAAGTGCACGGGATCAGCTAATTTTATATAAAATGATTCGATCTCAAACTTTGACGATGATTTCTGATAGCAAATTGAATTTAGTTGTTTCATCAATATTTGAAATTCTTTGTCTCTGCTCGGTTTTTTTTTTTTTTTATATTATTTTATTACCAACTATCATTTATCTATATATAATATCTGCAGCTAGAACTTGGAATATAGTTCAATCATTTCGTGTGATATTCATAGGCGTAGTATGCATGGGGGCTATGGGGGCTACAGCTCCCATGGAAACTTTTGTAGCCCCTTTGGTGTTTACTTTCATTTTTACATTTTATCCGAAATTATAGGTTTAAGTGTTTTTATAATATTCTAGACCTATAATTTAGCCCCCACAAATAATTATACCAAACTACGCCCGTGGTGATATTAAATATTTTATAATCCTATCACCGGAGGAATTGATTAACAACCAAGTGATTTTAGGTTTTCCAATTATTTTATATTCTGAGCGGAGCGAGGGATCTAGTGGTTTTACAATGGTGTTAATTTTTTTATTTATTTTTTTTTTTATCCTGTATACAAAAGTTTTACCAGAAGGAGTGCTTCGATTTCAACATATAGTATCTTATCTTTTAGAAAATATTAGATTAAGATGGTACTTTAGGATGTAAGTTTTCGATTTTCTCAATAGTTATTTAATTCCACGGGAAAAACCACCGACAAATTACAAAAAACCGCTAAAAATGGGATTTTAATTTCTAACGCTTTCCTTATCACCATAGAAACGAATAAAAATAACGATTTTGGTTATTTTGTTGTAATTTACAATATTAATTCAACATACAGGCTATAATAAAATATAACAACAATATAAAATATCCAGACTGACAAACCGTCTCTGCTCAGAATCGTTTTTCTTATACAATGATATGATATCATTGAATTCAAATTTAATACAATCCATTATACGGTGACCCTCTTGTAGCCTACTGTATAGCAGAGCGACATCCACTTACCCTCTTTTTTTATTTTTATATTATTAATATATTCTTTTGAGCGATGTCTAACTGCTATAAGTAAAGTGTGCCCAATACCAAAGAAATATAGAATATAGATATACATTATATATATTTAACTTATTATTTTGATTATCATTAGTCATAATCCCTGATATATACATGGTAAATCGTTTATTTAATTCCTTACCACGTCCCATGATAACAAACAAACTGTATTTAAATACCCACGAAAATAGTTCCGTGTCGTTAAAATATTGGTCATATTGTGGCCCTAAATTGCCTACCTAACGCGCCGTCCTGAATTTTCATAATATTTAATGTCGTACATTTACCGGTCTTTTGGTAAGTGTTATACTAAATTACCTCAAATACCTCTTGACCCAGGGATGGATCCGGGGAGGGGGGGGCTAAGGGCCCAGGACACCCCCGGACATCCCCCTCTCAGATCTTTGCTCTGGATCCGTGCCTGGACTTGATGATAAAGCATATATTAATAAAATTGAAATTATTCAGTACCTATACCCGCCGTGGAATAAGATCATGACCGGTCGCGCAGTCAAAACAACTTCCTCCGCACCGCTTGTCCTTGCGACCACTTCGGGGAACCAATCAAAAACCGGCTACGCGAAACGGACGAAAAACGGTCCGCCGCGCAGTCATGATCTTATTCCACGGCGGGTCTAAACATAATATTTTATATGACGTATAATATAATATAATGGGCAACAATATACAGTATAATCTGTAACGCTGATGTTAACTTTGTTTCTAAAGAATCTATCTACTCCCTATGCTATGTTTAGTTAATTAAATCGTACTTTTAGTTCTATAATGTATAAGTAAAATACTTTAAAACAAATTATTATATCCACGAAACTCATATAACACATAAGAGCTCATAGCTCATTTGGTATACTTATCAGCTTATATTAGGTATTAATGCAGTTTATTGTAACTATTTAAATATAATTGATTTTATCAAAATAAAAATTATAAATAAAAAAACATAAAAAAAAACAAACAAAATATAGTAATAACTTAAAATAACAGACCGTAAAAACACAAGTATAAAACTTTTTTTTCCATTGGTGGAACGCATAGAAACCCATTATTAATGTACCTTGCAAGAATATAAAAAATGAACTACAATGGAGATTTAAAAATTGTAATAACTGAATAAAATGGCAAAACATTTTGGAGTTCGAGCGCTCTGCAGCATTCGTGGACAAATGTGATAGAGTCCCTTTTTTTGTAAAGCTTGTGTTTTCATGTGCTTACAAATGAGTAAATTACTTCGTCGGTTCTCCTGTAAGTGGGCCGGGCGAGTTGAGAGACATTAATCCGGGGTTAAACGTGATATCTGTGATAAGGGATTTTCATGCCATACGGCTACTTTGGACATTTGTCACACAACAGACCTCCAAATGTAGAGCGGCCAGCAGGTCGTATATATAAATATATATATAAGACATTCAGTCGGCTACCGAGATAAGGCAGAGCAGAAGACGTCTGTTCTGAGTATATAGACATATATATTATATGTGTATATATATCCAGACAAATATACCAGCTTTTAAATATTTTAAAAATATTCCCATTTCGCCGGCAGTCTAATTCGCCGACAAATTATACCGGTTTTATAATATAGATATAATTGTCCCGATTCGCCGATAGGTGACAATAATTGTATCAAAAACGGATATGACAGCGATAATATAATAGTATGTGTGTTGTCGATAAGTTCAATGATTAAATGTTTTTCCATACATCAGATCAATGGGAGTATATAGATTGGTGAACTTAGTTCATTCCAGCCGTTTGAACTGTGAAGTTCGGAATTTAATAGACAATTAAAACGTGCTTTCTAAAAATTAATTAAAATGGATCCAATATGGTTTTTTTTTGTATGTTATATTGACTAAGCAATTTTAATTTGACAATTTATATGCAATAATTGTATTTTAAGTTATATTGAATTTTATTCAAACTTACGTATTCAAACAGTAAAGATTGAGACAAGAGTATCATAGTAGTTATCCCATTTAATATAAGCTCGACAATAGGGATCAACCGTTTCATACAGAGATTTTTCTGCAAAATAAATTAGTATTAGATATCATGTTGAGTGTGTTCATTAGAATACCCTTCTACAGTCGCGTACAGAACTCGATTTGTATACGTTTATAAAGAAAAATGTTTAGTTCACAAACCAGGCTAATGTTTAAAAATAAATAAAAAATATGGAATGCCCAACACATTAATGGACATTTGTATATTTTAACCATACTTACGTTTTTTCTTTATTGTTGATAAAACATCTGTAAATATAAAATGTTATTACTTATTTACTTATATTGACTATTGAGTACGAACTAAACTATATCTGACTGACCATTTTTTTAGTTACGTAGTATAAAATAATAAATTAAATAAAAATTATCTTAATTTATTTTAGATTTTATGGGGTATAATGTGTTCTTTTTTTATTATTATTATTTTTTTTTTTGTGTCTGTCGTCTCCTTTTAGGACAATAAAAATGGTTCGATTTTTTTCAACAGTACCTTTTCTGGTTGGAAAGTGAATATAGTTCTGTACTTTGGGGGGTAAAAACTAAAAAGTAATCAATAATAGTTGGGAAAACCAAACAACAAATTAATAAAGAACTGAGATTTTTACGCAAAATAAGTTTTCAAAAAAAAATTGGTTTTGTTTTATTGTACTGTAATAACGTAAAATAGGATAACATATAAATACGTATAATAATACGGCTCCTGCCGATAGTTATATTAAAATAGTAAAGGTTAGAATAGTATAATTACGCTATTACCTTCCTCCAGGTGTTCGGAGGGCTCTCGAGATCGTGTATTCGAGAATTATATCAAATACACCGTACAATATGATTTTATGGAAAAAAGCACATAGAACGTATTGACTGCAATCCACATAAAATATTATATCAAATGCCTTACCTGATTCGCAGTTGTTCGTAGACGATATTGTAAGAGTTTTAGGTTTTAGATAAGATAAAGTACTACTTCAAATACACAAATTGAATTAACGAACGCACTGATTATTGCTTGCATAAGAAGTCCAGTTGTCGCTCGTTGAAATCGGTTTGATACTTGAGAGGTTGTTACTTGGTGGCTGGTGCTCATGCACTGGTTTAAGGGACGGACGCGAGGATGCTGACCAGAGAGTGGAGGGTGGCTTTGTCACTAACTTATTGTGGGCCTGGGAACTAGATTATTCTTTGGCGTCAGCATAAAATAAGGTCACACACATCCTACGTAATATTGTTATGAGTGCGTGTCGAATTATTAGTTGTCGTTGTCAATGGTTTTATTTGATGCGACCGATTTCTACAAGCGACAGTCTGGCCGTTGTTTATTATTCTGTAAAATTTTAGTTTATTATAAGGGTGTGTGAGCATATCATTACATCCACCCTGCACTTTTTTGTGTTGTGCCCTCACAACACCACTCGTAGGCGAGAGTGAGAGCAATACAAATATTCATGTAGAGGAGAGATAAAGTTAGAAAAAGTTGAAAGTTGAAAGTTGAAAAATTAAAAGTTGAAAATTGAAAGTTGAAAGTTGAAAGTTGAAAAAAAATTATACAATTTAAACTGGACATATATATATATATAAAGAAAACAAATTTTACTATACAATCTAAAAGGGGCAATGTATATAATATTAAAGTTTACATATTACATTGGAAAACAAAAAATTAGGAAGATAGAACTGAAACTGAAAGTTCGTATTCCCCGCATTCCATTGATGTGTTTCTATTCTTATATATTTTATATTTTAAGTTCCCTATCTGGTGTTGTAATGATAGCTATACAGTTTTTTTTTTTTTCTTAATTTTAATATTTGTGTACAATATATTTGTCATGTTGACATGTTATGAATTTTTACATATTTTGGTTTTTATCCTATATATTCTACATAGTTTTAACTTTTAACTAATCTAATTATACATTTTTCATATTTACTTTGCTTACAATGTATTTAGTTCATAGACATTTTTTTTTTTTTGTTTTTATGATAACTTAAAAGTTAAACAAAGTTAATTTTTTTTTATATATATATTTTTATTTTGGTATTTCTTATGCTCAACATTTATTTTCTTATTAGTACTAGCTTAAAATTAAGTTAATCATTTTACATTTTTTTTTACATTTGTTTTCAAGCTTATGCTGATTTAAATAAGTTAGAAAGAATTTTACACATTCTTTGTACTTGACTTGCTTTAACATTTTCTTTTATATCTTATACTAACTTAAATTAGGTTAATCATTTTACATTTTTTTTTTAAACTTTTTTTTTTTACATTTGTTTTCATGTTTATGCTGACTTAAATAAATTATAAAAATTTTACACATTCTTTGTACTTGACTTGCTTTAACATTTTTTTTTTTATATCCTATACTAACTTAAATTAGGTTAATCATTTTACATTTTTTTTTTTTTTAAACTTTTTTTTTACATTTGTTTTCATGCTTATGCTGACTTAAATAAATTATAAAAATTTTACACATTCTTTGTACTTGACTTGCTTTAACATTTTCTTTTATATCTTATACTAACTTAAATTAGGTTAATCATTTTACATTTTTTTTTTTGTATACATTTACTTGCTTTAACATTTATTTTTGTTCTTATGCTGACTTAAATTAGGTTTTAGTGCTTAGGTAAGTAACTTAAGGTATGTTATTTGTATTTGTTATTATTATTCTGTAACTCTTATACAATAGTTATATAATAGTTATACAGGTAGTCTTAATAATTCGTGATTTTTTTTTTTTTTTTTTAAAGTTATGTTAGTAAAACAAAACATTTATTTGGGGTTTTTATTATTAGTCCTGTAGGAGGTTGATAGTATGATTGAGTCTTCCATAAGATTTGGTATTAATATTTTTTTTGTTTTCATAATATATAGTTTGGATACTTGTCAGGGTAGTATTTTTATTGTTAATTGGTTTATTTTACAAGTGTTGTGGTATTTGTGAATTAAAGATTAATGTTTTTTGTATTTTTAAGAGTGTTGGTTTGTTTGACCTTTTATTATTTATTTTTTTTGTTTGTATATCAATTGGTTTGTTAGGGTATTTTACTAATTTCTTAATTCTTTATTTCTTTTTGTATGATTTTCGATCGAAGTTATTTGTATTTTGTTTATTTTAATCGTTGTGTTCTTACCATCGTTTATCGTATCTTTAAGTTTTATATTGTGTATCAATGAATCGAGTGTCTGTATTTCTTGTATGTGAATTTAATTATATTGTTGGGATTTTTACTGGACATTTTTGATTTAACGGTATACAATCCACGATTCCCATCGTCGAGGACGTTTTCTCCTGGTTTGAATATAGGACATATATTATTGGCTTGATTTTTAGGTTGTATCATGTGTTTTATTTTTGTTTCATTTTTATTATTATCATTAAAAAATTTATGAATGTTATTTATTATGTTAATGTGTTCTTTTGATTTACAATTGTGTGTTATTTTTTGTTCATCTTTATAGTATATATGTATTTTAATGTTAATATTTTGAAATTCAGAGTATATTAATTTTCTTATTATAGACCAATTTAATTTGTCTATTCGTGAAACTAAGGTGCAGGGTATTGCAATTTTTGAAATATTTAGTTTTGTAGCTTCAAGTTTTAGATTGTGAATTGAAGATTTTAGATCCTTATATTTGGGCTTGTGATAGTGTAAATTTTTTGTTATTAAGTGAAATATAGTTTTATAGTTATTGATTATAGGTATTGTGTCCCCCACATTTATTTCTTGTAATGCAAGTTGTGGTTTAGTATCACCGTATACTTTGGATAGTAAATTTGTTATCCCCTTATTCATTTTGAGATCTGCAGATATACAGTGTGCTATAGCGAAGTTATCTGGGCAATTAAATATGCTACCTGTTAATTCTATAATATTGTTGGTATTATCTATACTATTGAGCGCGTTTATATTGTTGATTTTTAATTGGATATTTATATTATTATTTAAAATAATGTTACTGTCTTTGAAATCGATCAGGGCATTATTTTTGATCAAAAAGTCATTTCCAAGTAAAATTGCGCTGCTTAATTTTTTTACTACGTGAGCGTCAATATTGAAATAGTTATTGTCGATTTTGATTTTAATTTTGGTTGTACCTACCACGCATAGTAGTTCATTATCTGGTCCTGATAGCTGTAGTGTACTCGGCGTTATTGTATAATTACTGGGTAGTAGTTCTTGTTTAATACAACATATGTTTGCCCCCGTGTCAATTGTTATTGGTAAGATAATATTATTAAATTGAGCTTCAATATAAATAGCATCGGGCGTACAGTTAATTTTATTTATATTTTGTTTCCGTATTTCTGTATTTAAAGATGAGCAATTATCAGAAGAATTTAACCTTGTATTTAATTTTTTTGGCTTGTTGTTAGTTGAACTTGAACGACAAGTGATCGCGGAATGTCCAAATTTATTGCATAATTGACATATTATATTAGTTTTGTTTTTAAAGTAACATTCATATTCAGTGTGGTTATTCTTCGAGCATATCGAGCATTGTTTTGTGTGTGCTGAATTATAATTATTATTGATATAATTACTGTTATTTTCGTTATATCTCAAAATTGGGTCGTATTTAGTAAAATTGTTTTGATAATTATTATCATTGTTTATCTGAGATAGTTTTAACTGACCTATAGTTTCTTTTAAATTTTCTATTTCCTCTCGTAATTTACTATTTTCGTTGGTTTTTAGTTTGTAGTTTGTATTTATTTGCTGGATTTTATTTTCAATTGTCTCTGTTTCAATTTCATATGGGTTTTTATCTATACTATCTGCTGTCATAAACTCTATAAGTTCATATTTGCGAACGTTTTTTTTAAGTTCATCAAGTGTTTCATTTCCTAATATTCCTATACATCTCAATATTGTGGGTTTTAAGCCTTTCATTATACTTCGTACCATTTCTCCTTGTGACATATCTTTGTCAATTCGCCTACACAATGACTCTACTTCATTAATGTAAGACACACTTTGTTCATCCGGTTTCTGTTTGCGTTTTTCAAGCATTATTCGAAGCATATGAGTTTGGGCAATGGGTTCAAATTCTAGTCTAAATTTTTTTTCTAGATCGGACCAATTAATGTTTTCAACGGTATCCATAATATTGTCATAAAATATGAGAGTAGTGCCTTCTAAAAATACGGGAATATATAGACTTTTTTCAAATTCGGACCATCCGTTAATAAGTGCAGCTCTTTGATATTTTTTTAAGAAAGAATCAACGTTTTCAGAATTATTTCCCGTGAATTTTCCGGGTTCAAAGTAAGGTTTTTTATTGTCTCCCATATTTAATTACCTATTTGTATTATTTTTAAAAAATAGATTTATAATAAATAATGTACCATTATTTAATTGTAATATTTTTGCAACTAATTTAATAGATTTAATTAATATATTTATTACTAAATAAGTAAATTTTTTATTTTAATGAATATAAATTAATTGGTTTTGTTTTTATAATAAATGATGATACCTATGTTAAATCGTAAATCGTAAATTAGTATGTTTTATTAATAAATAAATCACTTTTTGTTATTATTGTTTTTCTAAGTTTTATTTTTAATATTTTTTTGTATTAATAATATAATTTTTTTATTAATTCTTAAAATTAATATTAAAATATTATAATCTTATATAACGAATATAATTTTGTAAAATGTATTTGATCAATTCTCAGTTTATT
This sequence comes from Metopolophium dirhodum, assembly GCF_019925205.1. NCBI lineage: Eukaryota > Metazoa > Arthropoda > Insecta > Hemiptera > Aphididae > Metopolophium > Metopolophium dirhodum. Next base: position 23,296,411 of record NC_083565.1, on the reverse strand, counting down.
TATCTGAATAAACTGAACTTGTGTTGGGCGCCACTTTGTAATAACGTAAAATAGGATAACATATAAATACGTAAAATAATACGGCTCCTGCCGATAGTTATATTAAAATAGTAAAGGTTAGAATAGTATAATTACGCTATTACCTTCCTCCAGGTGTTCGGAGGGCTCTCGAGATCGTGTATTCGAGAATTATATCAAATACACCGTACAATATGATTTTATGGAAAAAAGCACATAGAACGTATTGACTGCAATCCACATAAAATATTATATCAAATGCCTTACCTGATTCGCAGTTGTTCGTAGACGATATTGTAAGAGTTTTAGGTTTTAGATAAGATAAAGTACTACTTCAAATACACAAATTGAATTAACGAACGCACTGATTATTGCTTGCATAAGAAGTCCAGTTGTCGCTCGTTGAAATCGGTTTGATACTTGAGAGGTTGTTACTTGGTGGCTGGTGCTCATGCACTGGTTTAAGGGACGGACGCGAGGATGCTGACCAGAGAGTGGAGGGTGGCTTTGTCACTAACTTATTGTGGGCCTGGGAACTAGATTATTCTTTGGCGTCAGCATAAAATAAGGTCACACACATCCTACGTAATATTGTTATGAGTGCGTGTCGAATTATTAGTTGTCGTTGTCAATGGTTTTATTTGATGCGACCGATTTCTACAAGCGACAGTCTGGCCGTTGTTTATTATTCTGTAAAATTTTAGTTTATTATAAGGGTGTGTGAGCATATCATTACAGTACCTAACTCAAAGAAAATACCCTTACATACTTCACATTTTCACAGAATGTTTACATTAGCATTTTTCTATACACCATATACCTAATTTTCAAAATATTTTTTCTTGTTTTGAGATGTTTACGGACATTTTCAATTTTAATTTTTTTAGTTTTTTTTTTCTATAACATTTAATGTCAATAAAAATTTATTTGATAGTCAAAAAGCCTCAAAATTTAATAGAATGTCGGCTTAACCGGGTTATTGTATTAATAATAACAATATAAATATAATATAAAATATACTAGGCTAACAAAGCTAAACGATTTTCAATTTTCAATTTTTCAGCACCTTAAAATAAGGGTTTTTTTTCAAAAATTCCATGAAATAATTGCATTAGGTGGTACACATAAATATTTATTTTGGGCAAATCTGATTTTAAATCAAAAAAAGAATCATTTTGAATCTCTATCAGTAAACATTATCTGCGGGCCACAAAAATATGAGACACGGGCCCAGTGGCGTCATTTGGGGGGGGGGGGGGCAAGGTGGGCATTTGCCCCTGTCTGATTTTAAAAGCAGCCCTATGGGCCGGTGTCCAGTTGTTGCCGTTTTACCATTATTATATTTTATTAGTGCAAAAACGTGCCTATAATAATGTTATAATAATATTTTTAGTCAAACATTTGCTGTCTGGGAATTGTATAATATTTTCAGAAAATATTATAGTATGTACTAAGAAATTATTGTCACAATGATACATTTTTACTAATTGATAGTTGGAATATATTTAGACGTATGCGAGGAGTGAGGACGTACACATTGTATGTATGGGTATGTATTTATGTATGTTTGTTTGTGTGAGTGTGTTTTGTGAAGGAAAATGAACAGTTAGTATCATAATCTCGTATAGTTTAATTTCTAAAATCTAAAATGATTACAAATTCTAAAAACAACAACCGATTGACGCTCTTATTATTTATCATTGATCACGGACTTCATAACTTGCGACAGTCGTGTATGATTCAACTATTATGCGTATTGTGTTAATTTAGTTGAGTACCTAAATTAAAATTAATTTTTTCGTGACGCATGTTTACATTAATCTTTTAATTTGGGCAAAATATGATCTAAAAAAAATAGATGGGTGGTTAGGTGGTGCGACTAAAAATATAAAATTACCGCAAACTGCTCGAAAAGTATCGAAAATAATTTCTAGCATGTTAATAAACAGACAAAACTTGAGCTGGTAAGCAAGCAATAAAAAAAAATATATTATAATTTAAGATAATATTAATTTGTAAACATATCATATACTTATAAAAGGTATATATATATATACTTATATACTTATATACTTATAATGAATCAGGTAAAATTGATTTATAGATAATGCAGTTAATAGATTTTCAAAAATAAAAAAAAGAAGATATCTTAATAAACTACTTATATTTTTGCGGTTTTTTTACCCATTCGGGCCGGTCTAAACCTTTGCCCCCCTCTATTGAAAACTGAAATGACGCCACTGCACGGGCCGCTTGTTTGACATGAATGACATGCCTCTGGTGGACAACAATCAAAAACTTTAAAATAATAGTTAGGTAATAAATAGTTATGAATTATCTAATATTCACTAAGCCCTTCATATTGCCCTATACGTACTTAGATATAGTATCTACTATAGCTCTATACTATATTATATTCATATCGTTGACTCTTAAAACTATACACTCGCGGTAAAATACAGGACAAAAGTACAAAACCGCATACTTTTAGTAGGTTAAAACCGCTCAATTTTTTTAATTATTGTATCCAAAAACCGCACACCTACGATTTTGACCCCAAAAAGGTCTTTACTATAATACTTTGTAATATACCTATATGTAAATGTTTAAATTATTATTTATTCAAACCAAAAAATGTGCATAATCAAATTTAAAAATTTAAATAAGTGCTTCTAAAAATAAATAAATTTAATTAAAAATAAAAAATTTTACTATTATGTATTTACCAACTTGTTTTTATTTTTCAATTGGACGGACAATATTTTACTTATATTGGACTTACGTTTTAACCACTATATATGTACACAAGGCCGACTAATAACGATTGGCGACAAAAGACGTGACTAAATACTTAAGACTTAAAACGTGTTAGCGTATGATAGTGTAGCATTCGAATTTAAACTTATTTAGTTTTTTGAATACTTTCAGAGTATATGAATTTTATATTACATATTTTTTTCAACCCCCTTCTCTCCATTAAGTATTCATGAGAATGCCTCTGACCTCCACTGTAATATTTTGTTCCGCTATTAAATTTTATAAAAGGATTAAATTATTCACAAAACGGAACAAAAAGTCCACCGAGAGCAACAAAATATCCTTAAAGGACATGTTGTTCCGTTTTAAGATTTTTTGTTCTGCGATTGATTATTTTGAAAAAGGAACAAAATGTCCGTGGAACAAAATATCACCTTAACTATATTACCACCTGTTATGGCATTCATTAATATAGGTACCTAATATTACAGGTAAAATAATTTTCAGTTTTCTCTCGCTTGCTCATATCTTGGGCTGCGTTAATTATTTTTCGATACACTCCAGCTACAGCTTGGATTATTATTAAAATTTAAAACATAGTGCCTCTACCTTGTTATAGATATCCCGAGCTCTTGTCCATCTATATATTACAATATGTTAACAATATATATTTCACAGCAAACCATAAAAAAAACCTGTTATCTTTAAATGTCATCCAGTCTTCTCTCTTCCTTGTGGGCTATAATTCTAGGAAAACCTACTATATAATATAGAAGGTTGAAAAGACATTGGTCAATGGACGCGAGGCACCTTAAGCCAATAATATTATCGACTTATTTTTGTAAGCAATATTAACCGGCTATTTTCAGAGGTCACTATAATGAGTATTGAGTAGAGCTCGGATATATATTATGCAATAAAAAAAAAAAAAAATGGTAAAATATACATTTGATTTTTAAAAATATGCAAAAATATGTAAAAAAAATTTTAATCCTATCAAACATTAAATAGTTTTATTTAAAAATCGATTGCAAATATTAAAATCTATTTTATTAATATAATACGTTTTGAGTTTTGACCATCAGTTTTGAAAACTCTTTGACAAAGTGTCATATTTAAGATTTAACTCCTTCCCTTTTGAACTAGTTGCATTCTTAGAAATCGTTTATTTAAATGTTGCGTGCAGTACTATTTTCGGCTTTTATAAATTTTTATTTGATTAATATTCAACATTGATTATTGAAAATTACTAATTAGCATATTGTATTCGTTTAAAATCCTTAACATTACAAATAATACCGACTACACCATATTCTGAGTGGCTTATAATATAATAAGTACATTAACCCAAGTTATATTTAGTTTTTAATTTTAAAATGCTGAGTCATATATAGGTATCGACGACTTTTATAGAAGATTGTCTCAGATTGTATTTATTATAACTAATTATTAATAAATAGCAAAAACAATTATGCAATGAAGTTATATGTGGTATGTGCACTACTAGGTCTATGTTCGTTATTTTATAATATTTTGGTGTAGAATTAGGCGTGCAGTATTAAAATATCTTAATTTTAGGCCCTGCACTAAATGTGACGGATAAAATATTACATTTTGTTGGGAGGTAGATACCAGCTACATTGGCTAACAAGCGTCCACAATAAAATCGTATTCTGTGCAGTCGACCATGCTTAACATGTTAACTGACGGTTAATAAATAATATGAATAGTAGGTATATATTATGATAAAAAAAAAAAAGTAAGTATTTTAGTTCTTTCAAATAAATATTCAAAACTCTAAATATGCAGTTTATATCAATGTTGATTGAAATATGCAAAATTTTAACTTCTATACAATAGAATATGAATCCGTATATATGAGCCAATACCTATAGGCTATAGCTAGTTAACCGATGTATTTGCGGATTAGAAATAAAAAATGTTAATGCATTGAAATCCTAGCCCTATACTAATTACTAATGAGTAATGAGTAATGAATACCAAGTTAGTAATATTATATTACGGTAGATTCCTCTCACATGTATGCTGTATCCATGATGTAGCCATGTAGGTACTTGTAATTTTCATTTTTTTTATCAATTTACCTACCTATTTATAATAATATATACAAATTATTACAAATTAGTATGTAACTGAAATGCCAAGTACGCGCATATTAAGCGAAATGTACCTCAGGTACCTGTGAGGTTTTCGAAATAAAATTATAGTTGAGGTAGGTACCTACGTAGCGAGACGACGAAACATTTTTTAGTGTCACGTATATTTAAGTGGCGAAATTGGCAGCTTATATTTTTTTAATTGCGATTTCGTTATTATAAATGTATTTGACGTCGACAATTGTCGAGAACAAAATACGACGGCCAATTTAAGATTTAAAAAAAGTAATTCTTAAGAAATTATTTTTATTAAAAACAAAAGTTATTCTCCTCGTTAAACAGGTTAACTACTTAATTATGGCTCTCCGTCGGCGGACAAGACCGCACAACGCACACATGGATAGGTACCACACACAAAAGTACAATTATTAGGCATATCAACGAGTCGCGAGTTTTTCGTGTCAAGTAATTTTTGTATAATAATAATCCATATTACCCTCCCCCCCCCAATAAGTAGGTATCGGGGCAGTAGATTAATGGAAAAGTGTTATATAACTAAGAGGCAGCAACTGAAATATAAAATATATTTTTCAACGAAAAATTGGAAAACCCGGCGCACCTTAAGCTTAAAATCTGTTTAATAATATTATTACTTCAATATAGCCACTGTAGCCCCCCGAGGACGTTTATTATTTGTACCCAATAGAAAAGTTTGGTTGCGCTGTAGGCATGTAAGAAGTATTATATCTATTGTGACTATTCTGTGGTATAAACGCGTGCGTATAGTAAACTAGTAAAGCTCTATGGAAAATGTCGGAAATCTAAAATCAAACCGATCGATAGATTTCCTTTTATAAGTGTATTAAGTTTCGCAACGGATTAAGGGCAATACCGAGACAATAGATCCTCGCGCATATTTTTTCGTTCGAATTCGCACGTGTAACCTCTCCTCTATTAATTTATCATCATCAGTCGGTAGGACTATTGTTTTGTTTTTTATTTTATTTTTATTTTTTACGCCTTAAAAATTTCAAATCGTAAATGACCTGCAGTGGCTTGCAGACCGTGAACAATTGCGATTCGTTTCGGTCAGAGAAAAATACGTGGCCAACACAAGCTTGCATAGCTTTCCTCGTTTCAGATACGCTTAAGCCTCGAGTGAAATCATAAATACATCGCAAAACCGTATAAATTGATAATATATATTATTATTATTATTATTATTATACAGGTTGTACCGCACACACGCAGGCCTCGTCGTCTGCTTTTCAAAATATTCATAACTGGACCAACAAAATTAATGTAATCGTGTGACTAGCTGATTATTTTGAATTTCATTTTATCAAAACTATCATCGTAGAAAACATAGTTTTTTTTTTCTATTAGGACATTTAGACATTAAGATACAGAAATAATCTTCCACAATTTCATAGGTATTTTTACAAGTTTATTTCATAGAAAAATTAAATAAGTAGGTACCTAAAAAAAAGAATGATAATAGATTCATAAAAAAGCGAATAATATTATAAATCCAACACAATACTTAATAATACAAAATTAATAGTTAACAAAATTAGTCTTAAGTATAAATCATATAAAATGTATAAAAAAAATAGGGCACTTACCATATTTCTAACCTGTTTACCGTTACAAAAAATTCATAATATAGACGTATACAAAATAATAAAACGAAATTTTATATTGGTAGTTTGTAAATAATATAAATCAAGGAAAATGCCCATTATTAACACAAAAATACAATAATAAACATTGTACATGGTCAGATCGATCTAATTCAGTCAGATGAAGTATATATTTAAATACATATATTATATATATACACATATATAACATAAAATTATTGTCATGGAAAAATAGTGGATTTTTTTTAAGTAAAACTAGTGGTGCATAAGATGAAGACCCGTAGCGATTTAACAGTCGATATGTATTATTCAAAATCCTAAGACTTGATTTCGTGAGCAAATTCATTTAACATGAACCACCTCTTATTGTACTATTTTTATCATTTTCCCAACAGTGTGGAATACCTTTAACATTATTTTGTTCCGTAAAATATGGTAGTTTACTGACAACTAGTTTTAACCATCATATAAAAATACAAACCTAACATATAACAAAGCACATGTAAAAAAAATTTTACAAAAAAATAAAACATGTAGGTACATCTGAAAATACAACAAACATTTGGAAGACACTAGTTGTACATACAGTTTTAGAAACGAGAGTATAATCTGAATGCTGTAGTTTAAGTAAAAATTCAATAATCACATGTTCGTAAGGCACTTTGGAAGCTCACAGTGAGGTATATCCGTAAAAAAATACATAATAAAACATTGATACAAAAAGAAAAAAACATTTTATCACATAGCGTTAAACAATTCATGAGCTTTGAAATTCGTAATTATATAATGATAAATTCGCTTAAGTACTACAACTTATAAAAATAATTAATACTAGAGAATAAACTTACATGTAAGTTAAGATGATTATCATTTAATTTTATATATATTTTAGGAACAAGTGTCGCGGTTAATCCTTAAATACTGCATACATAATATTAATATTATATAAAATAATACGCACACTGTCCTACAATTACATAAGAAAAAAAAATACAACTTAACATAAGACACATGCATATAACATTTTACATAAAAACACAGTTTCAAAAACATCTGGTCATATAATGAGGACAACATTATTCATATAAAAATTCCAATGTTTAGGAAACAATATTAAGTCATCGTGTTTAAAAATATTTTTGGACATTATACAATACACAATGGATAATAATTAATAACTGTTATTATAATAAAATCAATAGAGTCAACTCAAATTGATATTGAGCCTTAAAATTATTTGTTCAAACGAATTAGGAAAATAATTGTTTCATTTCATTCAATAAAATTGGAAGCTAATACTGAACCCTGATCAATGAAGTTTCCATGAAATCACAACAATGAGCAAATATGAAGGTTTGTTTAATAATAATAATAAAAAAAATTAAAAGTAAAAAAGTTAGAGAGCCTCAACTACTCAAAACTTTTACGTTGGATGTTGTGACGCATCTAGGAACTTACTCTAACGCAGTGTGGTACTTGCGTATGTGCACCCTTAGATTACCACTCTGTTTGGCGCGATATTCACAATGAGGACAACGATGAACTGGCTCTTTCCCTCCACATTCAAATACTTCATGACGTTTCAATGTACTCTTCCATCGGTACCTCTTGCCGCAATGCTGACAACTGAATGGATTTGCTTGAGTTGTACGCACATATTTGGAGTTTTGTTCAAAGTTTTTCCACCATAAAGAACCTAAAGGAAAAACTATAATAAATATACATCATTCATTAGCACACAAAATCGACTATGTCAAATGACAAAGTCGTCATAAATACCTTGATCCTGCATGTTTGGTGGTATGTTCATGCCTCCATATTCAGTAAGTTCCATACCTGAAAGAATAACATCTTTAAAGTTAAAGCATTATAAAATATATAACTAATTATTAGCAATCAATGACTTGACTTAAATTAGTTTACTAGTAACAAATCCATACAACAAGAAACAATACAATTTTGATTCAATAAATGATTTTTACCTTCTTCAGGCCGAAAATTTGTCATGCTGATTTGTGAGGATGATAAGTCTAACTTAGCACTTGCGCTTGTCGTACACATATCATTATGAAGATTATTTTCACTTTCACTAGCTTCTTCTTCTGTATCAGTTTTCTCAAGTTTAATATCGCTTATTGAGCCACTAGAAGGCCAGCACTTTTCTTCTTTATCTTCAACTATTAAACCATTGACTTCGGACTTTTTCTCTGGATTATCTTCGTCGGCTTGAACATTTGCAGATTCCACCACAGGTTTAGGAATGACTGGAGGAGATGGTATGTTGGCCTTGCCTTCGCCAGCTAAACTGGGTGCAGTGGGATTTGGTGTATTGTTAACATCTAAACTATTAGCATTAGTACGACTCGGATTAACTGGTGACACAACAAGACTACTAAAGTTCTTCACTGGTTGTACTAATTTACGTCGTTTTATATTTGGTATAGGAGGTGCAATAAGTGTTGGGGGTGGCAGTGGTGGTGGGACAGTCATGGATGGATCAAAAGCACCATCAGTAACTTTAGGTGTAACAGACTTTTTTGGCAGACCAGGAGAAATATTTCTGGTTGCATTTTTTCGAGAATCTAGTTTTCGATCAGATCGACCACTACTTTCGGTCAGTCCTTTGATTTGCAACGATTCAGCTGCTTTCAGGAATGAGCCAAGTTGTTCTTGGGTAATGTTCACTTCACCGCGGTACATATAGTCCATCATAGAACGTAATTCTTGATATGTTACATCTTTAAGTATAAGCACCGGATATTTGTCAAAATGTTGATTTAACAGCATCTAAAAGAAAAAAAGTAGAGTAAAAATTTGTCTAAAATACTTCTAGTAATAATGAAACATTTAATAAATAAATTATATTTCTGTTTTTAAATACCTATAACCTAACATAAGAAAATTGATTACCTATAACAAATTTTACAGTATATTGTATATATATATAAGATGTAAGTTTTTAAAAAAACCAACAACAAAAAATGTATCTACAATTCTTTGAGCTAAAATTAAATAATTATACTTTTAGAAGCTGGCATAAGTATAATGTGAAATCAGAAAATACCTACTTAAAAAAAAAAAAACAATTCTCTGAACTATTCAAAACAACTCATTTCATTCAACACAATCAAAGAAATTATTATTATTTAAAGCAATTTGATTAAAATTAAATGTACAGATAAAGGGACTAGTAATAAGTTATGTGATATATTTTTATTGGTGCCTACTGCCCAACACAGTAGGTAGGCTATTATTAAATAATAATTCACATAGCTTGTTACTGGTATCTCATAAAAGAGGTCAAGTTGACAAAGTGTATCAGACAGCTGTCTGAATAATGTCATACACTCAATAGTCTACCGGAACAAGAAAAAAAAAGTATGAGCTAATTTCTCCTCACACATACAGGCTAAACAATATATTATATTCTACACATTTATTGCCTATTGTGTGACATATTATTTTCTTTTTTTTTATTACATTTATAAATTCCTTAAAAAATTCATTTTTAATAGTACCTATAAGAAAAATCAAAATACTATTAAGTGTTAAATTGTATTTGTTCTGTTTATTCTATACACATTTAATAAACAAATATCATATCAATATATAATAGATATAAGTGAATTTTTAAAATAAATAATTGAAAGACTAAATGAGGTAACAAAGTAACCATCTTAAAAAAAAAAACTATCTAGGCCACTTTTTTTATGATTTGCCTTCTATTATAATTGACAGTACACTCAAAGTTGGATGTACCAAATCAGTGAATGGAAAATAGAAAGGCAATAATAAGATGAGGCTAAACACAGTTATATAATAGTTTTCAACAAGATTTTCACGGTATTTGTTTATTTTAAATCATTCAGTTGAACTAAAAGTAATTCAACAAAGACCTAAATATAAATTATAGGTATTACATTTTAAGATGCAAATTCATTAACTACACATATATAACATTTTCTACACGAATAGTTTTTTTTTTTAAAATCAACACCCAACTATTAAACAATATAATAATTAAAAAGAAAGAGATAAAAAAGATAAAGAATTATGCCTAAATAAATAATATTTTATATACCTTTAATTTATATTTAATTAATTAATATAGTATTACTTATTATACTGATAATAGTAATGTATAGATTATTCTATTATCACATATGTATCCTTTAATTTCCAATATTGTAATACCAAAATATCATCTCAAAACAAAGATTTATAGGTACAAATACGTTCATTAACAATATTTTAATGAATAATAATTTGTACACAATTTTCAATGATTAATAGATAATAGGCATATGTTCAGTTAATAAAAAAAATAATAGATTATAACAACACATATACAAATATGCATTGAAACCTTTCAAATTATTAACATAAACATTTTATTCATAAAAATACATTAGAGGAATTAAATGACAAATTATTATAGTTTTGACATCAAATATATTTTATTGATTACTCTAAACTGAAAAAAATAAGAAATAAAAGAATAAAATATTATTTTGCTACATATTTAGTATTATGTACAAAGAGTATTTTCAAATATGACAAATAAGCTAAATATTCTCTCTTATCTCTGAAATATAGTTTAATAAGCAAAAAATAAACTTTTTTCTACGAATTATTTTTCAACAAATTGTCAACATATTTGTTAACCACATCACATTATGTAATAACTTTTTGTACTTAGTTAGGTAATGATAAATAATTAAACAAATTATGCAAATTACAATACATTATTAAATGTAGGGTAGAACATACACAGTAATTTAAGTGAAAAATTAGTTAACACTATACCTATCCATTAAATGATACATACCTGTCTAGTTAAAAAAATTGTATTAAAAATAAATGTATTCTGTAATATATATCTTAAATTTATAAAAAGTTTAAAATTTTTATAATTTTTAATGACACGGTCAAAACTAATAATTACTGTTTTTAGCGTTTAAGAAAAATAATTGATCTATTTTTTATAGTAATCATTGGACAATTTATAGTTTCAGTTTGTTAACAAGGTCTGATCAATAATAATTAACATGTGTCTCAATAAAATAAAAATTGAATACAGAAAAGTTGTAAAATTGTATTTTAAATTATAAAAAAATAATTTGGTATCTAAATATCTAATAAGTATTAACATATTGAAAATGAGTAAGTAGAACTAAAAGAGAAAAAAGGGTAATTAAAATTGTGTTGACTTCAATATTATTGGATTCTAACAAAAGTATAAATACCTACCTATTATTTTAAAAGTATACACAATGTTTTTTGATTTATAGATAACCAACTTATTTACTATACCAAATTTTAAAAGAAAATAGTATTTAATTTTAAAATTACAATCAACCCGAAAAAATTAATCATAACCTTTTGACCCGCCAATGAAAAAAAGAGATAATGATAATTACTTGATTTGATTGTTTTATTCTTCTAAATTACTGAAGTAACAAATAAGTTTTCTATCACTAGAATATTTTAATAAAGTTACAAAAAATATTCAAACAACATATTTTATTTCGTTAGAAACTATAATGATAACTATTTAGAATCCAGTGGTTTTCGATTACCTACATTTATCTATTAACTAATAATAATAATAACAATAATTCATTTATTAATTATTCACTGACATTGATATTATTTAAACATTTTTTTATTTTATTATTATTATAACTTTAGATTTTATACCTAAATTTAAATATGCAATGGAAAACAATTATAAATATATGTATCATAAAATGCATCGATACAAAATATTTATTTAAGAAAATTTGATTTTAAATACATATATATACAACTATGCAATGATCTAATTTTTAATTTAAAATCAACAATTACTTAGAGAATGAATATGATGTCATAACAACCATGAAAAAATAATAAAAGAAATCAAACATTAACAATATGGTTAACATCACACATTTATCATAAATTTGTGTAAAGGAAATTTACCCAATCTATATTATTGTTTGTTTAAAAATATTGCATTAAATTAATTCTTACCTAATGCTTGTTTGATACTTTAATAGAGATAATAAAGGTAATATATCACTAAGCACAAAATGTACGTACCTATATAAAAATAGAGCTAAATATAGGAACTATAGTTTATAGTTATAATTTAATTGCCTACACTAGTAACGTCTCACAGGAATAGGCAATTAAAAATGAACATTTTTAGGGACCACGTGAACGACTTAAAACTTAGTTTAGCAATAAACCTAGGTATATTAATTTATTAACATTTAAAAGTTAAATTCAATTTTTCTTTTAACGTTGAATATATCATACCTAGGTAATAATTTGGTATTATTTATGTTTGTATTATATACATTACTACTAATAGGTTAGGTACCTACTATATATATTATATTAATTATTGAACGACATGAAAATGCAGCTTTGCCACGTTAAATTAATAAGGTTCCCTGCGCTATACCTATATTGTGTAACCTACTGGATTCAACTAATTATATTTAACTTTTTGTATGTTGATATATTAACGATGATAGAGTATCAATAAATATTATATCATACCTACTTAATTCTACTATTTTGAAATTACATAATTAATTGTTTTGACAGTTTGATATTCTGTTAAATAAAATAGGTGCTTTTTTAAATAATAATTTCACTTTGAAGTATAAACTAGGTACATAATTACTATTTAGACATTTTTTAAATTACCTAACTTTAATTGTATTTGTATAAAGTAAGGTAAGCTGGCTATTTCTTATTCGGGGATATTCTTAGGAAACTGACTAAGTAAGCAATAAAATAACGTTTCTTAGCTATGAAATATGGAACATTTTACATTGTTGTTATTGTATTATGGACCCTAAAAAATTAATATAATTCAACTTTTGCAGTAGGTAAGTAGGTACCTACCAACAATAAACTGTTGATTGTAACTCATCAAAATTCGACTTTACATCATCCTACGTATATACATCTTTAAAACAAGTTTAAGACACATCCAACCAGACTTACTTACATAACTACCGCCATGACTATACCTACCTCAATCAATTCAGAAGATTCTGGCTTTCTATAGCCAATACATAAATTAATAAATCAATAGAGAAATTTTTAAAATATCAGTGTTATTCAAACAATACAAAAGTTACATGAAATTTTTTATGAAATCTTTATATATTAATATTTTAACAATCAAATTCTTTGTATCAGAATACTTATAAATTTACCAACATATATATATATATATATGGGAGGTAGGATTAGTTACATAAAAAAATATATTTAATTCATGGATACTGGCTAATTTAAAAAAGAACCTACTGTTAGATAATATTTGTTTTATGGTTAAATAAAATTGTCAATTGTAATAGTTTTACTGACACCTCAATTAAAACTAGATACAGTTCAGTTTATAGGAGACATCTACTAAAAGAATATAGTAAATTAGTATGCTAAATTTAATGATGCTGATAACCTTTCATAGGACCTATTAACAACTTTTAATATTCTGATTCATTTTCTATATCATTCATATTATATCAATATAATATACCCGTATGTCATATTATGTACCTAGATTATATGTCTAACACAGTAGTATTTTTAATCCAACCTAAATGAAAGGACAGTTCAATAGATTAACATAAAATATTTTGGGTATGTACAGTTTTTGTATCATAGTAGGTACCTAACTAAAACATGGAAAGTTTTTTTTTTTTTAAAACAGTAATTGACGTTTGAAAACTTAGATAGTTTAAGACAATTACGAGCTAACAATAAATAACCATGCAGAGAAGTAATGTGAACACAGCTTTTCATATAAATGACTACACCACACACTGATAAAGATTTAGGTTAGTTTAATCATAAAATCCAAAACCAACTAATAAAAAGACTGGCTGTGCAAAGAGTAATGCAATGAGCAACAGGCAACAGTTTAACGTGAACGTCGATTACCCCCAATGCTTTCGATCAATATTCTAACCTACAGCCAAATAAAAATCACGTTTTCGATTCATCAATAGCGTATTGGGCAATAACAAAACCACCAAAAAAGTTTCGTGAACAACGGATATCCGTCATTGAAACAATGATAAAAACAACAACAACCTCGACCACGACAACAAAGAAAAAGTTGGAAGTTTCGAGGGCGAAAAAATCGATACGTCCTGGCCGACTCAACAGGTGCTCCTCCTCCGTGCGGTCAAACAACGAAAACGCGGTGGCACAACATATGGGACACGCCGCAACGTGGATGACACCACGGCGCGATAAGATTCGGGTGGACGACGACGTCCACAACAACCAAAACGACACACGGCCGTAACAATATATTATACTAAAAAAATGTACGGCGAGGCTTACCGCGAAATAGGGGCTGCAGGCGGACAGGACGACTTTGTGCGCGTTCATGCACTGTCCCTCGGCGGCCAGGGCGCAGTCCACCAGCGATCCGCTCTCCAGCAGGCTGTCGAACACCGAAATCAACGTGTTCTGATGGTTGTTCCACCGCAAGCAGAACTGTTGCTGCTGCTGCTGTTGGTGGTGGTCCATGGCGTGACGGGTTCGACGGTGGTTATAATATTATTATGATTGTGACAACAACAACAACAACAACAGCGATAATATTATATTTTATGGTATCGTCCGGACACGCGGACGGTGGACAGCTGCTGACCGGCTAAAAAACGTGGACGGTATTGCGCTGATCGTACTTGCCTGGCGAAAACGTCTACGCTACAAAATGCGACGACAACAACGGCGACGAGCAGTCGACGCGAAGACGACCTGTTGTGCGCGTTCGCGTGTGCACAACATACACACACACACACACGCACGCACGCACTGACACACGCACGCGCAAGAGCGAGACCGGTAGGGCCGGACGGCTGTGTTGGAACAAACGCGCGCCGCAGCGGCAGCACCACACGCACCACAAAAAGCGCGAATCGCACGAACACGCGAGATCGCGAGAAACTTATCGGCCGAGATACACGAGCAAAGTCGACGTACGGATAGTAATAGTTTACGAGTTAAAAATTAAAGATATTCGAAAACGAGAACGTTTGGTTATTATAATTATAACATTATTATAATGTTATTACGTATATGCGATCGACTGAATATCGTGTCGAAATACCAGCTAATACCCAATATCTTATAACTCTTGTTATGATTGTTGTGGTCGATCGTACGATGGCAAAACATTAGGTATATAATATTATCATTATTAAATATTATTACGACGTCGTTGCGGATTTCGCGACGGGCCTCCGGAACGCGTAGAATGAGTCGGTACGGAACGTCGTGCCACGGTCGTCTGCGACAAAAGCGTCGGATGAGTTACTATTGTTGGGCCGATATCATGAGATGGGTATGGTGGGTATCTATTGGACGTCCGGCGGTCCCGTTTTCAGCGGTGGCAGCAGCACCGGCGAAAGCAGCGCTGTGGGACAAAGAGAAATTTTCACACTGAAACGCGGCGTAACGAAATTCAAACATACCATCGCATCGGCACTCCGGTGTGGTGTTCGGTACTTCGGTTCGTCCGTCGCGTATATTACCAAAATATTGTGTGTGCGCGCGCGCGCTCGCGGGCCGGGTAGTCTCGGGCCGTTGGAGGGGTAGGACTGGTACGGTGGCGCGGGAACGGTCGGGCGGGGAGCCGAGAGAGAGAAATACACGAAAAATGGAGAGAAAAACAGAAACGACGGCGCGAAACGCGGACAATAAAGTTTTTTTTTTTCGGCAGTGCCAACTTTGAAAGTTTGCACGGTAATTTCGGACCGGTCGGCGGTCGCTGCACACGGAGGGCGGCCGCGGCCGTCTTCGGGCCCTCCGCGCCGGTTACCCAGAGGCCTGTCAGCGGCGGTGGGCAGTGGCCAGTGCTTTATGATAGTAACCAGTAACTAAGTTGTCAATCTCGCCAAATTACACAGCACGAAACCATCCAACAACGCAGGCTAATGTTGTGTTGATTTATCTTTTGATATATTATTATTAATGTGTGCACACACACTCGCACATTCAATATAAAAAAAATTATAATATTGTTATCAGTCCGCGTGCCAGCGCGCGTAAATGAGTTTTTTTTATTAATGAAACGAACGTCGGCGGCGCAAGTGTTAATTAGTGCGGGACCGGGGGGAACGTCAATCCGTCGGCCGGTGGGGTCGGCGGCGGCTACGATTTACGGATCCGTAAACATGACCGACAATTATTGTTAGAGTATAGTAATAATAATATCCGAATAGTTATTTCTGTTATCCGGTGGGCCGTTCGCCAGTGTTATTAGTTCGTGGTCGACGTGCCGAAAAATATATGGTAGAGGGAAGAAACGTGCTTGCAGTGTGCGCATCCGCCGGCCGCCCGAGGGAATGGCGCGTTCGGCGTACCGGTCACACTGCGCGCCTCGGCGAACGTTTGGAAAGTTCGACGGCGGCGGCGGCGGCTGTTTGTTTACACAATACACGGCCGCGGAGATTCGAACGCGGGCAAAAAAAAATATCGAAACAAGGGAAAAAATAAAGAGAGAAATAATATGAATTTTCGACGGCGGCACGGTTTCGGTGGGAGGAGAGAATTCTATTTCACGGAATTACATTGTGATGATCCGTATCGGGTCCGTCCTCACTCCTCGTCGCCGCCTCGTGGTTCTTTTATTATAATGTTATTATATGTATTATATTATTATACACGTTTTATTATTATTTTGCTGAAACCTCGTATATAACACAATGCGCTCGAAAAACGGTACATAATATACTTGTAAATTGTAATATAATATAGTATTGTACTTTGCGTCCTCTCCGCGCATATTCATTGGAAAGCCAATGCGCGTGTCTTTTACTATTTATAACACACCACGATGGATACTGGAAACAAATTATCATTACGTTTGTGACGCAGACGTACATCAAATATTATATTGTGTACTCGAGATACCATTGTCTTTAATTCCCGAAAAAACTAGCTCGGCCCGGCGCTTACGCATAATATTAATATGTATTATATCCTCTACGCACACTACACCGAAATAACAATAATAATATACGATTCGTCAGCCGGATCGGAATATTTTAAATATTTTGGAGAAAAAAAAAAATTGATATTACGACGAAACGTCCCGTGTAATGGCATGATGACGAACGGTGGCGGCGGCGGACGGACGGACATAATAATATTATAATATATTGCTATGTTTTTCCACGGTAAACACGTGTTACGTACACGTACCGTGTATATTATTATTATTATATATTTTATTATCTGAGATCGAGATGAACTATACAGTAAAAACCGATCGTCGTCCGGCGGTGGCAAAATCCGTTCACGTCCATTCGTTCGATTTTTTCTGGACACGACGCATATGTGTGCGCGCATGCCACGAATTCCGAGAAATGGGATAAAAACTGCCGAAGACGACGACGATGGTCCGCCGCGACGCCCCCAAAAGGCAAAAATGTATAATATTATCAACGGGCGGTGGAAAAAATGTGTTCTCCAGCCCATGCATGCTGCGGACCCACGAAATATTACATTATTATACGTCGTGTTCGCCACGCGGGTTCGATCGTATACAGAGCGCACACATTGTCGCGCCGGGCCGGAAACGAAGAACAATAGTATCGCCGGCGAAATGCGGCAGTCCCCGGGATAAATAATTGATTGTGAAAATTAACGATTTTATTTATTTTAATAATTATAAATTACTAATAAGTTAATATCGTGTTAAACGGGATGATTCTCCGGTCGTAGTACACGGAATACGGACGCACTAAGTAAATAAAGTTGTGCGAGATTAATGGGATTGGTATAGCTGCGATTTTCCGACTTCTAACACTGCAAGTAGTGTAGACACGCCGAACACGAGAATTTAGAAGTGTTATATTTCCAACATACCGATTGATCTAGACATCTAGTCAATAGTGTGATTCGTGAATTCTAAAAACTCATTTTAATTCGATTTTTCAATTTTTTTAATTTTTTCCAGAAACATTGAAATAATGATGAAAGTCGATCTCGAGTAGAGACTTTGGTCGATAAATTCAAATATGTTTTCAGAATTCTAACGACTTCATTCGCTCAATCTGTACGTTGGAAATAGAACACTTCTACATTCCTATGAAGCGCGTGTGTTAGACCTTAGGCAATGACAGAAAATCACTTCTTTCAATCTACGATATTACTTTAATTTTTTTCCATATTATTATTATTATTATTATTTACTGTCCTTAACCTTATCAATAAACAATATGAAAAAAAAATGTCTCAGCCATTTAAGGAGTGATAAAAATATTATTGCATATGTTTTAAATAGTGCACACGAATATTGTGTATCAGTCCCTAGAATTGCGTCCAACTCTAATAGTCTAATCATAAAAGAAAGGTAGCAGTTTAGCAGGAATTTCGTTCTTACATAATAATACTATTATAATATACATATTAAAAAACAAATTAAATTGTAAATTATTTGTAAATTGTATTTGTCCAGCTTACTTTAGGAACCACTAATGAATTGAATTATGGTGAAAAAGTAACACGAATTGAGTCCCCGACGCAATTCATTCAAAAAGGTACGTTTAGTGTTTGCCTGTCTTGGTACAAAATTCGTGAGCACTGTTTAAAACGAAGATGAACCACAAAATAATTATTGTTGGATTGTATAACTTAATATAACTCGTTTTTATACCGGTCTGGATAAATGGAGAACTAGGACCCTAGGTCATATAACCCTCGTCAGGCTTGTGTGCAAATAAACAAAAGAGATAAATTTAATTTTAAATTAACTGTGGTTATTTTGTACTCCTTTAAATTGTTTTTTATTATATTGAATGGTTTTAGAGAGGGCTTCCCAGTTTATCCATTGGAATTTCGCCCCTGAACTCTTTAAATCTTCAGGAACTTTAAGCACGTTTTTGCTTCCCTCGACTACTTTTTTTTCCAATTCGACTGACATTTATGACTTACGGATTAATCATTCACGTTTAACATAATATTATTATTAACAATTATTATTTATTAACAGTTAATATTACTATTTATTACAGGTAGTCATAGTAGTCGAGAAATTCGAATGTTTTCGATGAGATGGGCGAAACGCGGACTATCGGAATACTAAATATTATTGTATACAACGTTTGCGTACAAATATCATTCCGAACCAACTGCACGAATATAATGTTAATAATAATAATAATAATAATAATAATATTTGGCAATAAATCTCGTCGACCCCGCTCCGTCGAATATTATAACCTATACCTGCTGTTATATGCATTGTGCCGAGCCCGTTTCGAACCCTTGTCGAAAGGCACACACGTGGTAACCTCACTATTATATTATTATTTTATACAACGACGGTGTTCTTCCACCGTTCCCAATGGTGTTTTTGGACTAGCGATCCTGTACGTTCGTATATAAAAACGCGCGCGCATCATCGTCTCTTGTGCAGTAGGTGGTAGGTATACACGTGAAAAAAATATACAGGTAGGTAGATAGGTATAGGCATGGGTTTAGGGTTATGCCGCCGAACGAACGAAAAAAAAAAAGGTTCGACTACGACGAAATATCCAAAAACTGGTTTTCGAACGGGTATATATGCGATATTCGTGCGTATCGCGTGTACAGAGCGATTCGGTTATCCGCAAATTCGTCCGACAACACAATTACAATAATATTGTGGTGTATTATCGTAGTTATTGTGCGGACAATGATATTATTAATATTTTCAAGTCGATCGAAAATGCAATCGGACGTTTTCAAACAATCATAATATTCTAAAAACTATCTCTTTTCAAAGACCACCTCGTATTCGTTGAGAAAGTCCACCCGTACTGTTCTGATATATTATTATATCTTGTGACCGTAGTCGGGGGTGTTATCGATTTTAAACAAAAATTGTGTACTGCGACGAGCTCGTTTGCCGTTTGGGGTGGGGATTTATTGAGGGTCACTCACAGCATTACGAGTGTGTGATCCATAATTGTATTTCGAAAAGAAATAAATATTGACACGGGTAAATATTATCTTGTATGAAATTTTTCCCGGAGTGAAGGACTGGTTTGCGTTAAATGAACCACTCGGTATAATATAGCGCGCGCGATCGTGTACGAGTAAATACTAAATAACGACAAAAAAAACCTCTATATTTTAATAGTTAAAATATATATATTCGAACAAAAAACATAAAACGCACGAGATTATATGTCGACTACCTAACTGTCCAGTCACGATAAGGTTAGGTATATTATAAATTCGAACGTCCTTTTTTTAGTTCGATCGCGAAAACGTGTCCGACCGTAATATTATTACAATACTGCCGGTAGCTGAATTTTTATTGCGCTTTTATCGACGAATTATCGATTTATATTTATATATAAATATAATACCAATGTGTGTAATATTGTACACACAATGATAATAATATATATTTATTTATACGTAGGTAAATACTATTAATTATTATCATCGTATTATAATGTAAAATTGTAGAATTGCTGTTAATGGACACTTTCCGTATTTACCTGTAATCATAATGTGAACAAATAAAATATAAATAGGTATATAGGTAACTACATAATATTAAAACACATCGTTTATTGTTTACGGTGTACGCCAGACGGCACAACAAAATCTATTACGATGATATTATTTTAATACCAGTCGGCCGCCGATACCCTAAAAAATCTCGTTCGATACGCGAATGACCGATAAAAAAACAAACTACATAGTAAACTGTACGACAATAATCGGTTCGCGCGCGTTATAACAATAGGCATTACGGCGATCTATGGACCAGGTATATGGTAACGCGTGTAAAAATATCTGCAAACTATGAGTCATTACTCCGTTTACCGCGACGATCTGGTTGAAAAGTACGCTGAAAGTCAGTGACGGCGGCGGCGGCGGCCTGCTTGCCGCTCGCGGTGTTCGGATGTAGGTCTCCGCCGCTGCCGCAACGAAAATGTTTTTCTCTCGCGCGATTCGTTACGTTTGGTTTCCATCCGAAAAGCGCTCCGGCTCGGCGTCACACTCTTCTCTAATATCTATTTCTCATTTTCTCGCCACCCGCCGTCCTGCAAAACTGTATTATTATTATTATTATTATTATCATCATCATTCTCGCCGTGTGAGCGTATGCTGACTGCACTATATAATATTATGTACGGCTAGAATACAACTATTTTCCAATGTCGTCGGCCTTCGGAATTCGCGACCGCCAAGGCCAGGGATTGTCGAATTTGCGCATAGGTATATATAGCGACAAGTCCAGTTCGGTCGCCATTATACATATTTCATCATAATAAACAACAATACAAATCATTTATTATAACTTACCTTTGTTATTCGCCGACCGTTTGCGTTCGACTATTATTACGCGCACGCGTGCTCGCTAATTGGACATTCGGACGGGTCGAGAAACGTTCGGTAAAAAACATACACACACGATGGAGCGCGAAACGACGGAAAGAAAACGGTATTCGGTCAATTTCCGCCTGAAGAATAGGAAATTTGGCAACTGATAGTAGGAAATTTTAAAATAATATTTGGAGGGATTAGAAACGCGAACTGTTTTTTGTGCTAAAAAGATAATAGGACTTTTCATTCAAATACGTATATAGGTACCTACTAATCGATCTAATTACGCAATAAATATCTTAAAAACAAGCTTGGATTCCTCATTTTCTCGTCAAGTCGTATTTAGATCCTATTAACAACTTATAAACCAACTTTAAAAATTTAAAAATCGGAGAACTCAATTCATTGTATATTTGTATAGTATAGGTATACCTATATCGAGTGTACCTCTTCATTGAGTAGGTCACGTGAATGGATGTGTACAATTTTAATTCAATGCTCATCAAGAAAAACGATTCAGAGCAGAGAAGGTATCTGTCGCTTGTCATTCTATTATCTATAGATAAAAATAAGATCTATAATAAGTATATTATATATATTATATAATTATTATTGATATTGACTTTCAGGGGTGGACTGAGGCAACTTGGCGCGGAAAATCTATATTTTGACCGATCCTTGCCATTCCGTCATTACAAAATGTAAAATTTAAATATGGTATAAAAGTTTTAACAAATGAATAGTTTATCTTAAATACAGAGTATAATATATTACTTATTTTCTATTACTCTATAACTGAGTCA
This sequence comes from Metopolophium dirhodum, assembly GCF_019925205.1. Lineage (NCBI taxonomy): Eukaryota > Metazoa > Arthropoda > Insecta > Hemiptera > Aphididae > Metopolophium > Metopolophium dirhodum. The sequence continues at coordinate 23,273,722 of NC_083565.1, read as the reverse complement.
CAATGGATGAAAAACTTAGGTCGATCTTTAAACTGCTCTAACTTAATTTTTCTAAGATTTTCCTTTCTCTCTCACTGATTTTCTCAGCACCACCCTTTCTTTTAGCTTCCATTTTAAACAACCAAATAGTGAAATAAATATTACAAAATCACCAAAAAAAAACACACTGTATACAATAAATTAATAAACAAGTGAAAAAATTCACTTTTATGAAATAAGAACGTTACATTGAATACATTGAACGTACGAAACTCTACCTATATATTTTATCAGCCAATTTACCCATCAATAATATTATATTTTATATTTTACTATTATGCGTAGGTGCAATATATATTAATATTATATATTTTATTGTGTACAATATATTATTAGGTAATATTAAGTAAATACTCGCTGACTAGGATATATTAATTGATTTCCACGATTAGTATAATAAAGTCATAATAGGTTATAAATAGGGCGTATAGATTTAAATGTAAAAAAAAAAATAAGAAAAATGCGATTTAACGCACTAATATTACAAACTACAAAGGTAGATAAAATTCCCAGAAAAATTAAAAGCCAATTTAAATGAATATAAAGTAGAATTTAGATGGGTATAGTCGATATATTTTGTGTTTCATTTTAGCACTGGACAATGAGATGCTAATTAATATTTTCAAATAAAAACTTCAATAGTTATAATTGTTGTAAGTGTTGTTTTGTATAAGTCTATAACTAAAGTCATAGGAGCCTGGACCGAACACAATACGTAATAAAAATAGAAACATTATTTAAAAAAAATATAATTAATTATTATTTGCTTGGAAAGCAATGTTTTAGAAATTTCAGCAAAAAATGCAATTTGTATTTAAATTCACGCGCTAGTTATAAATAATAATTTCTGATGACACTCAGCCGAACACGAAATCTAAAATCTTAAACACCTAGGTTATATAAAAAAATGTTCACACTCACGTGGTTTCATACGAAAATACAAAATATTTATCATTTAAGTTTATAATCATCCATTTTTTTATAAATACAAATATAATTACAAATTATTTTTAGCAGAGGCCCACCGGAAAGTTCCCGGAATTCAGCCAGCCCAGTCCGCCCCTGTTGACTTTTGAGAATGAATTTGAAGATTGAGTTAATACTAATTTGCCATATAGAACGTGGTATAAATAGGCAATATAGCTTAGGTAATTAATTCTTTTATTATTATTTTTATTAGCTTATTATAGCTTAACGACAACACTTAAAGCTTGTAAAATTCATACATTTGAATATACAAAATAATAGTTAAACATAGTAATAATGAAATACATATAGTTATAAAATAATCGATATTAATATAACAAAAATAGAAGGTAAATTAAAATGTACAGGAAAATTCATAACATTATTTAATTTAATGAGATATATGAGATTATTATAATGATGTTATAAGTGTAAAACGCTTGTACCACGATGAGGAGGGAAACGAGTGGATTACATATTATAATTAATGCAGAAATGAGAAATAGGTTTGAAATAAATTTAGATATCAATGGGTCGTTAGTAGAATTATTGAATAATATAATATGGACTACTATTAGTCACCGACGGTGGCATAAGAAAGTTTAGTCTGAAGAAGTGGAAAGTTAAGAAAATATGACGCACAGTGGTTTATACTCGGAATGTGATGATTTGGTTGAATGAAATGCCACTTGAGAAGGGATTTGCATAGTTTGTACACCGGATATACTATTATCTTATAGCTGGACGTATCGCTCCCGCATAGGGCGCACTTGACTGCAGTTGGCAGGGCTTCTTAAATTAATTTAAATATTTTAAAAATGCCATTGTGTGTAATGTATAATATAGTAAAATATAATGAATAATAATAATATATACCTTCGAAAAAATTTCAAATAAAGTATTCTTGGTAAATTTCTGACCAAGTGAACAATTTTTTAACGAGGTAAGCAAACACATATATTAAAAATGTAACTAGATATACCTAGCATTGTTTTGTTTGCAAAAAATATGTTGTTATTATTAAAAACTAAAAAAAAGTTTTAATTTAAAATATCGTTGAATAACTCTAAAAAAATTTATTATTTTGAAAATTTGAAAATTTTTAATTTATAAAATAGACATTTGTTGAACATTTCAAGTGTGTGTGTTTCCTGAATGGTTTTCCTTTTTGAATTACAACAAAATATATCAAAAATTGATTGAGGAAAAATAGTTAATTTAGGACCAAATGTCGAAGAAATTTGGATTTGAAATTCCCGTGAAAAATTAATGTGACTTTCCAGTAAACTTTTTTTTTGTTATAGGTACCTACGAAAATTGATGAGAAATCTTGTATTACGCATTTTCAGGACCGTGGAGATAAATCAAGTGCCCCTGGGTTCTGGGACAATCAAATCCGGCCCCCCTATAAGTCCTCAGTCCTCACCACAGTGAAGTATTAAACTTACTACAATAGGCGTGCGCAGGACATTTTTGCTGAGGGTGCACAATACTAAAATTTTCCCTAGCCATTTAACAAGTTCAGGCCAGGACTAATAAAAAAAACGATTTTTATAGTGTATTGTACATGCCTATCATCGTGTGACCACGGCTCTGAAAAAAATTATAAACTCAAAAAATATTATCTATCCATCTACCTATTTCTAAGCTGAACTCGCTGGGGGTGCAGTTGCATACCCTGCACCCCCCCCCCCCCTGTGTGTGTACCTATGCTTATACTACTAACATCCAGCGTAGTCTTTTCATATTGTGTATACCAAATAGATATCGTATAGATATTTTATAAATATATAATTATTATTATGATATAGGTAATGTATAAGTATTCTTAAACAACTACCACGATACTTAAAAACATTAATATTGTAGTGTTTCAATTCACATTGTTATCGCAGACTTGTTATTATAGCCTTTAGGTACTGCATTATACTGCATTGCGCTATAATTTTTTAGCAACAAGCTATTAACAGGAATCATGTTGGCAGCCCATAAATAGCCAACACCGGCCCATATTAATTAATAATAAGTCGGGAATTGGCCGGGCCCCAGGGCTACAGTCCCGGCTGCCCCCCCCCACTTCTCGTCGGGTATAGGTACATTTGTAAATCATAGATATAAAAAGAAGAATTTTTATGAATTTCTAACTACAAAATAATCTAAAATATTCGCGATTTTGATGGATTTTGTCAACATTTTAACCTTAAACGCTTAAAAACAAATATCGTGACAATGTTTTTTTCGATATTTTTTATATGGTATATGAGCAGTTCATGAGGGACCTTGAATTAAAATTTCAAATTTGTTGACGTTCAAAATTTTTTTATTTACATTTAAAGAAAAAAACTAAAAAATCATAAATGTCCCTAAATATATACCTCAAAAAACGTCAAAATATTTTTAAAATTTTATGATCAATAGAAACTGCTAATATAGGGTTAGATATTAATATATTATACATGGCGAATAAGATTTCAAGTTATTCGTTTTTTAGTTATACCAAAAAAACAATATTGATTATGTCAAAAACTGCAGGTTTTGCTCAAAAATAACTGTTTTTCTGGCTGATGAAAGTGAACTATTATTGAAGGGTCGGATTTAGGCAATATTCTATATCCATTGTGAGTGATGTGTGACTGCAGTATGTGTAATGACTGATCATTAGTGTGCGTGAATTCCTAGAATGTTTTATATAATTTTAATGATAGGCTACGGCTAAGAAGCGGTGTCTCAATTTATTAAATGATACGAGAGCAAGGTGGCCATCGAAGAAACATTAAAACGAACAATAAAAAACCACAGAAAAAAGAAAAATCATATCGATCTAGCTACACAAGACGAACTTGAGATTTCGGTAAGTCATCAATCCTTTGACACTTATTAACGAAATTTAATTAGCCGGTAAGTTGAATAATTATTATTTGTACAAAACAATATACTTTAGAAGTTTCAAGTAACAACGAATAATATTAAAACCTTATTTTAACCCAAACCTTGTTTTAAATTTTTAATCTTAAGCTGTAAAAAATAAAATTTAAGTATAACATTTTCAAAATGTTTTGACTTGTTTTGAGATGTTTATGGACATTTTCAGTTTCCAGTTTTTTCATTCTTTTTCTATAAATAATGTGTCAATAAAATTGTATTCGTTGGGTCAAAAACTTGAAAATTTAATACAAGGCTCCTAGTATATTGTTACAATAGCAGTTGAAAAATATTAAAATTATTATTTTTAATATTAAAATACAGTCAACATTTTTTTAATAAGCATTTAAATTTTGAAATTTGACAAAATACGTGCAAATACGAAAATGTGCGAAGTATTTAGTTTAATTTAGTTATACTTAAAAAATATTGTTCGTGGGTACTTACTTGATACTTCTAAATCAAATTATTATATTATCTCCACTCAGAATCTGAAATGTTATTATATACATACTTATTTATTTTATTAATTTATGTTGAGAGTGAGAGTGGTGTTCTATACAAGAGAGCCACATAACAAAGTAGTAAATACTGTGAGTCTGTGACTTGATGATAACGGGAAAGAAGCAAATGAAAATATAGTGATGTTTGCAACACATAAAGGGCTAGTAAATTTAACAAGTTCTTGGAGATGGTATATGGATGGAAACTTTGCTTTGGCATCAAAACTTTTTACTCTACTCTTATGTTATACGTGTAGAAATGAATACAATTTTTACAACAGCAGCTAGTATACATTCTTTTACAGAATAAAACTTTGACAACTTATGAGCAAATGCTCACTACGCTTTTAAAAAATGTGACAACCTAACCTAACATTTATTTCCTGATCCTCTGATAGTACATGTTAATGTTGAACGTACAGTTATCATAGCTATCACGCGCATGTTCTCGGACAAGATGTACATGTTTCTACCATTTAACTCAATCAACCTATCGGAAAGTACAAGAGTTATGACTGTGTAGACACAATACAGAAAAGATCAAAACTCAATTGAATTTTGTGGAGAAATTGATTGTTTGGCATTTTTTCCGGTTCCAGATGTCAAAGATGGTATGGCATATTTAAAAAACATTGTTCCTGAGGCGGCCGAAATGTGATTAAATTATTTCGATAATTCGATACAAGCATAGGCACAAATTGACAATTTGGCGAGACGGACAGCATCGTGTCGATATCGATAAGTTCTGCGTTTACAGGTGTTATCACTGCGCTGTTAGTCGATACTGCATACGGTGAATCCGTCAAAACGTTAACGTCAGTGGATGGGACGGACGGCATCTTATCTTGTTCGTCGACTGCGGCATTAGTTTGAAATGAAATTTTCTCCCGAAAACCTCCATCGAAGTTGATGATCAGACATAATTTTTTCTACTAGAAAAGTTGAGAAGTTTAAGATGTACAAACATTTACAAATACTTCACCTAAAAGCTTATAAATCATAACTAATAGACTGGACGAAATCAAATTGTAATTAATTTTCAAACCCCCCTCCTATCATTGAAAAATCCCGTGTGTGTCACCGTATCGTTCAATTTTGAAAAAACCGTCGACCAGCAACGAATATTGCGGCGTAATCGGATAACATGCTCGATTTAAGACTCAAGAAGACGCGTGTGTTGTCTCCGTCTTACAAATGTACAACATAGCAAAAACTGTTATGCGCGGTAAAGAACCGAGAAGGCTACTATATCATAACTAAGAAACGAGATTTTCACCACATAAAAAAGGTGGATAAGTGGATGTCGCTCTGCTGTACAGCAGGTTACAAGTGGGTCACTGTAATTGATGGTGTTACATTTGAAATCAATGATATAATATCATTGTATAAGAAAAACGATTCTGAGCGAAAACGGTCAGTCAGCCTATGATTTTACCAAGTATATTTGATGATATTGTGAATAAAGTAATTTATATATAACCTATTTACGTGGAGCCTTGTTTTAAATTTTCAATCCTTAGCCATAAAAGTTAAACATTTTATACATTTTCAACTACAAAATAACTAATAAATTATAAATTTGATAAATGTTGTCAAAATTTGAACTTTAAATGCTTATAAAAAAAAATTGTGCCTATGTATTTTTAATATTTTTCAACTGCTATTAGAACGATATATCAAGAGCCTTATATTAAATTCTCACGCTTTTTTACCCAACAAAATTTTTTTTATTGATATTTATAGAAAAAAAAACTAAAAAAATTGAAAACTAACAATGTCCGTAAACCGCTCAAAAAGAGTCAAAATATTTTCAAAATTGTATGGTGTATAGAAAATGCTAATATAAACATTCAGTGAAATTTTCAAGTATCTACAGTCATTCGTTTTTTAATTACAATAAAATAAGAAAATTGTTACATGAGAAATCGATTGAATATCAAATGTTGTAAAAATATAAATTTCAGACGCTCATAACAATTTAATTTAAGTTTCTTGTAGACATTTTTTTTTTTGATAATGGTATACAAACTTATGAGTAATCATATATTACATTTTAAAATCTTAGATTTAAAAAGAAAAATTTTTATGAATTCTCAACTCAAAATAATTTGCTAATTTTCGTGATATTTCCGTATTTTGTCAAAATTTGAACTTTAAATGCTTATAAATAAAAACTGTGACTAAGGATTTTTAATTTTTTTCATCTGCCTTTGAAACAATAATCTAGGAGCCTTCTATTAAATTTTCAAGCTTTTTTACTCAACAAATAAAATTTTATTGATATTTATAGAAAAAAAAAACTAAAAAAATTGAAAACTGACAATGTCCGTAAACCGCTCAAAAAAAGTAAAAATATTTTCAAAACTTTATGGTGTATAGAAAATGCTAATATAAACATTCAGTCAAAATGTCATGTCCCTACGGTCATTTGTTTTAGAGTTACACCAAAAACCTAAATCGATTTTCTCGAAAACAGATTTTGCGTAAAAATTCCAGTTTTTCCTTAATTTTTCTTTTGTTTTTCACGTCGCTTTTGAAAATTACTGGAAAATGATATTCACTTTCCTATCAGAAAAGTTACTGTTGAAGAAAATCCAAGCACTTTTACTGTCCTAAAAGGTGATGACAGACACAAAAAAAAAAAATAAAAAAAAAAACACACATCATTGTAAAATCAATACATTAATCGCTTCGCTCAGAATCTAAAATGAGATTTGTGGCTGTGCAACGTTGTTTTTATTTTTTCAATATCATATATATGACAAAAAGTTTTTCAAGTTTGAAAAACACAAACAATAATGGTTTTTGTAACAGTAAAAACTTTTTTCATATAAGTGATATCAAAAAAATAAAAACAACGTCGCACAGCCCAAGTTCTCATTTTCATGTCGTGGAAATCTCGTTTCTTAGTTATGACTGTAGCCTTCCCGGTTCTTACCCGCGCAAAACAGTTTTTTACCATGTCGTACATATCGATTTTATATTTTATTGTTGTTTGACTTTGTATTCGACTTACAAAATAAACGAAAAAAATTTGTTGTCTTGAGACAGTATATTTTAGACAAATCGATATGTCATTCCCTCAAAAAAATTATTCTCCATATTTTTTGTAATTGGTAATTTTACTCCAAGATTACTTAAAAACATAAAAAAGTGATTCTGCGTAAATGCGTTTTGTCTATGTTTCGCGTGGGCCAGAGAGAGAAAACAAATGGTGCGCTGGCATCCTCTTCAACCTATACATGTAGGTTTCAAACGACGGCGGAATTCTCCACGAAATCCGCTCAACAAATGTCTCATTGAACATCATCGTGTATAACCCCAGCCACGAGAACTGAGAAGAACATGATACTACTTAGAATAAAATGCACGACATTTTATTTTGCTTTTTTTTGTATATTTATGCATTTTTTGGTACATTTTTTCAAAATGTGTTCTAAATAAACGTATTTTAAATGTTGATTTTTATTTTAAAACTTGAAAATGCAACTACGATGATACAGGTAAAAAAAATAATTTAAAACTATTATTTAGCTAATTTTTTTTTTATAAATTATCTTAAACAGAATAAACTTAATTTACAGATTAATAGTTGTGGAAGAAGGAAAACTCAAAGAAGCAGGCTTGTAGATAAATTTATTATGATAACTTTTTAAAAAAAATAATTTAATGAACTAATAGATAAAAAACTAATAAATAATTTTAATACTTTTTTTGTAATAAATATTTTTTTTAAGACCCATTTTTAATGCTTTTTTGGGAGATTTAGACAGCTTTATTGCTTTTTTTTAGTGCTTATCATTAGTTTTTTATTGCTTTAAAATCCGTACTCTACTAAAAAGTAATGTATATCACTTGTCACTTACGCTGACAATAAGTAATATCTACAAATAAGTTTTATAAGAGATACAATTAATAATAATTTTGAACAGATAGATTATTTTAAGTCATATTATATTTTATAATATTGTTAATTAATGTTATTTAATAAATCACAAGAGAACACAACTACCAGCTATTTCTAATACAATATGTCAATATGAAAGTACAATCATCATGTAGCAATTAAAATTCAATTGTTAATGATAATTCAATAATATATAATTTTAACACACATACAAATATTCATACTAATTTCAAAATTGTTATGTCTATATAGATACAGCATTTAATATATTGTACAATAAAAAAAGTAATTTAAACAATTAATAAATAATATTACATATCATTCTAATGAAATTGTTTATGACGTAGACGGTGCAATTTTTCTGAACTTATAGCTTTTACTTTCTGGATTAGCCCAACACTCTTTAACATGTTCATTTATATTTTTAAAAAGTTTGTAACAAAATGAACAATAAACTTGACTGACGGTTTTGCGAGCAATTTTAGGAATTTTAGGACTTGGAACCTGGGATCGAGTCATTGGATAAGATTGGCTAATCACAACCGGTGAAGTATTGCTAACAGGTGTTGGGGATGGTTGTAAAAATACTGGTCGTGGCTGTAACATTGTATATTGAACTGGATTGTTTGAGTTTTTTACATTATCACCCAGAAAAATTTGATAAGCAATCCCAGGCATTTGTGTCGAAGGCACAATTAACTGGTGTTGAGTTGAGGCCTGTTCCAAGTGTGAAGTACTCGCAGAAGCTATGGGCCGGGTCATGGGCAATATAGGTCTAGGTCTACGACCCATCCGTCCTCTTGGCTTTTTCACTGTTTTGAAATTAACTTTTGATGCGGCAATTTTTTTCACTTGAATGTCAATGGCTGGTGGTGGTGGTGGTGGTGGAAGTGGCTCACATACAATTGTTGGGTGTATTTTAATCTCTTCTTCTTCGACTTCTTCTATTTCTTCTATTTCATCTTTAACGTCAACAATGGTTTGGTACTCACATTCCTGTATTTCTTCTTTGATTTGATCTGTAAACAATTCATCAGAAGCTTTTACCCGCACTCTTTTATCACTATGAATTGCCATTTCATTTTCTTCATGGCTTTCAAGTGTTATTGATTTTACAGCCTCATTTGCTTCTTCGAAATCTTCAGTTACTTCAGCTTCTTCGATTGACTGGTGGTCCATATCATAATTAAAATTGTCATCATCTTAATTTAAAAATAATAATTATTAGTTATAACAATACAATTAATTAAAATAAATATTTAGAAGCATTAATATATTAGCATATAAACATAGCCGAGCAGCAACATACTAGAGAAAAAAAAAGTGTAAAACAACACTAAAATGGATAAAAAATATTATTAAAGCAAACTTGAAAATATGAAAAATTTATTAAGTTCACCATATGCAAGGCATAACACACATTTTTGAGTAAATTTAATACATACCATAACTTTAAATTTGTAGAGTCTAAACTCTCAATTAACATATTTAAGTACTACAAACTAACTTCATGACGGTAAAAAATTTAACTATTTTCAGTAAGCATACTTATTTTCCATAAATATGTATTAGTATATATGATCAGGTAATTGCAAGGAAACAATTATCTTCTCAAAAATATTAACACAAAAATATGTACTTAAATATCGTTCACAAGACTGCAAATAGTAGAATTTCAATAAGCATAAATTCATGATAAAAATAAAATAAAATTACAGTACACCAATGCCTTACTAGCCTTCAATGATATAATATAATATTATGTTGCGCATTTACTCAATACACGTATATAACTTCTTTTCTGAAACATACTCATACTCATACATTATGGATTTAGTCTGAGTGTACACTGAAATATAATAATGAGAATAATAAAAGTTATACTTTACCGTTTTGATGGCCGCCATAATGTAATTTATATTAACAGTATAGCGTTAATTGGTAAAATTATGTAAAATAAATAAGAAACATAAGACTGTAAGCTCTAACTAAAATTAAACTTTTCTATAACTATTCTGTGGTTAATACTTTAATAGGTCCATTGGCCCAAATCCTTAGTAAAATCTAGATTTTAGACCAGAATGGTAGAATATATAACTAAATCACATAACTTTACTAAATACAAATCAAACCTTATCACTTATCAACCGAACGTTAGATAGCAAATCATACTGATCAAGGTGGTTATATATATATATATATGTCCACCTTGTTACTGATATTAAGGGACGGGGTCATCTGGAATAAAAATAATTTTATTGTACTCAAGAAACACTGTAGACTAAAAATTCCTTAAATTCGCAAATCTCAAATTTCAATAATTACCCTAATTACTATAATCATAGAGCAATACTATAATATAATAATATGAGGCCGTGATACTCGCATGTGTCGTCTCCGTCTTACAAGTGCGTAACATGGCAAATTCTACGCGAAGCAGAACACGTGTAACTCCGTTAGTTTAAAAATTAGAGTGAATTTACCTCTTATAAAATCATTATCTAGACAACCTGATGGACTTTTTGTTATATTTTAATTTTTTAAATTGTAAATTGTCTGTACATTTTGAAGTACTCATAAACTCGCTTAAAAATTAAAATATAATAAAAAGCTCATGAGGTTGTCTAGATAATAATCTTACCTTTAGATTTTATAAGAGGTCAATTTACTCTCGTATTTAAATTAACGGAGCTACACGGGTTTTGCTGAACGTAAAATTTGCAATTTATGTTATGCACTTGTAAGACGGAGACAACACATGCGGTTATCACGTCATCACAAGTAATAACTAATAAGACATCTGTCATTACCATTTACATAATACGTTCACGCCGAACTTAATTATTGAGTTTTGAGTGATGACTAATGACCAATGAGTAGGTATTGAAGTATTGAGTTTAATAATAATTGCATTTGAATATTTTTATTCTTTGCCATTACTCATCAGATAGGTATGAGTAAAATATAAAATATTATTTTAAACAATATTATCATACGTGTCATTGTGTCAACTATTCAGTCCACCGTTTAAGAGAAGCGTGAAATTTTTTCATTTAATTTTTTGGTTGGGATGCTATACATGTCCAAACACCCTAAATCAAATAACAATACTAATTACCGAATAACTATTAACTGATTTACTGATAGGTCAGTTTCCTGAACAAAATGTTAAAAGCATTACGGCTGTAAATAGTAACATCTTCATTCTATAATGTATTCTACAGCCACTATAGAGGGTTCAAACCACGATCTTAGAAGTATAGGACATATTAAGGTCTCTCAATCAATGTATTGTTTCTTTGCACCTATATGGAAAACTTGTAATCAAAAAATTAATTGACAAATTACATTAAATGTATGACAAAATAGATTGTCATGATTAAATGTGCCTTCTTATTATTACACTATGACAACTATAACATTTCAAAAACACATAAACATAATGTTCTGCAGGCACGCAGATCTCAAATCTGTTAATTTTTATGAAGTTGGACTGTTTGAAAAATTTTTTAGAAGAAAAGGACAACCTTAAATAGCCAAATTTTTGTCATTTTTTTGAATAAAATTAATAACCAAGACTAATTTTTTAGTTTGACAAATCTAAAAATATAAATAAAAAATTAATTATTCTGAATTCTGGTTATTTTAATAATGCAAAAAAAGATAGGTAAGGCATTTCTTTTTAACGTGGCATATTTGACGTATCTCAAAAGGTATCATTGATTATTATGAATTTTCATAAATTATAGTTATATAAATGTATTAAGAAATGTATACATTAGTATTTTTCTAATAGTTCAGGTTGTATTAAATACCTTAAGAATTATGACTTACAAAATCAATTTAATTAGACTAGACTATGCAAATTACAAACAATCTGTAAGTTGTAACCTACAAAATTATAACAATTATTGAAAAACTAATAATCATAAAAAAAAAATTGATTAAATATTGTAACAATTTCCATTAAATTATGTTTAAAACATAAAATTATAGATTGTTAATAAATAATATTATTAGATTAAAGATGTTAGTATTGGTCTGAGTGTAACACTCAAATATGTTATATTATGCAATCATTTGAATAAATGTGCAAATACAACATATTAGTAGGTATATGTATTTATAAATTGAATAATTAAATAATATATTTGTTGAATACAATTTTCTAAGGAACTTATACAAAATAAAATAACAATTTAATTATAAGCGTTTTAGATGAACGTTGTGTATAGTGAAAAAAATAAGGAATAACGAAATGTTAAAAGTACGCTTAAAAGATTATTATTTTTTCTTTGCTGTTGACTAATGATTAGAGCCGTGGTGTTGGGATTCGGCTAAGGAAGGTGATAAAAGCTTAACAGACTCTGGTAAGAAGTATAAGCCAGTTGGCGTAAACTTCATCACTCCATTATCTGGCGTTGGTGAGACTGATCTGGAATTTCCACTAGTTTCACTAGGTACTTTTTTACCTTAAATTTTAAATAATATTAATATTGTTGTTCAAAAATGATTGAAATGTATACTTACTAGAATTAGAAATTGGTGATAAAGCTTCATATAATATAGTGGGTTGCAGACTTTCTGTTCTTAACATTTGCATGCAACTTTTTAGTTCATCTAGATGACGTTTACGTAAATTCTCTAATTCGAAATATTGCCTAAGATGAAATAAAAATTTACATAACTGGAAGAATAAATAATAAATACATTTAATTTGATTCAGTTTTACCTTTGTAATAGATTTTGAAAATCAAAAGGAGATGCATTTAATTTAGTAGCTTGGGAGATTTCATTTGTATTAACAGGTTTATAAGCTATGTCCAAATCTTTCTGATCCTTAGTTTCATCGTTCTAAAAAAAGGTATTAAAATCAATAAATTTACAGATTACGGTAAAACTAAAAATAACGTTCAAATATATGTTATAATGTTGGAATATTCTGGTTAAATATTTTTAACGTACAGAGTGTGAAACTGATTGGTAATTATCACAAGGGACATCTGTTTCCACAGATTGTGCCACATGTTGGTCGGTTGATAAGGGTAATGAATGGAGATTGACTGCATTTGAGGAATATTTTTTGTACGTATTGGTATGCATACTAGACAACTTCTAAAACAAATAATCAAATATTTATTCGTAAAATACTTTGATAATGGACTTGCTGTAATAGATTACTCTATACTCTTTTTAAAATGAGAAGGAACCTCAGATATCTGCTACAGCGCACCTTCCGTACAGAGACGACTGTAATGTTATCCATTTTCCATTTGGTAGGGCTCAGAATTACTTGGCAAAAATCTACTAAGGTTCCTTCTTATACAGACTGCAGTAAAATTTAAATATTTACAAAAAATATTGAATTTATCATGGCGTTATGTTATACTATTAATTTTATTTGTTAATACTATCTTACTCATTATCATAACAATAATATTTTATGGTAATTTATTTTTATCATAATATGACTAAAGGTCACAGAAAAGCTTTAGTTAACAATATTTTACTATATCAATACGGACTATGTACTCTTGTCCTGTTACTTATTAAATAAACTTAGTAATCTCTTTTTTGAAATAATATGATGTACTATTTTTTATGTTACTTATAAGATGTATGATATGAAAAAATTGTAAATACTTTGATACCTATTACCTACACAATACTAAATGTATTTTATTTTTTATTTAACTATTACTTTAAAACATTACCTTTTCTAAACTATGCAAATCAACTGACTGAGCACGGCTAATTTTTCTCTCTTTAGAATCTTCTTTATGACTATTAGAATGACTTTCAAATTCCTGATAAATATAAGAAAAATAATTTAGTTAGTAATGTGGTTAAAAATTAAGCATAAAAAATTGAAATACTTGAATAGATGGATCTTGGTTTTGAATGAATCTTGATTGAACCATTATGACATGACCAGGTAATGGTTGTACAACCATAGTTTGTTGATCTTTGTTTTCTTCTGGTACTATCACACGGTGGAGTGTTTCATTACCCGTCAAAATAGACTGAGCTTGGACTGCATGCACTAAAATTGGCCCAACTTCATCGCCAATGTGTACTTCATCAATGCCAATGGCTACTGATTGCATAGGCTTAACAACTTCAATAGCAATAGGTATTTTTAATTTAGACGTTGCAGAACTAATTGCGTGTAATGTACTTTGAGGTGAAAGCGGTCCCTTTAATATGTATACACAATTATAAACACTGAACAGTAAATACATATTTATTAATTAATAAATACGTACAAGTATGTTGCCAGCAGGCATTGAAATGGAAGCCAAACGTTTTTGAAGGGTATTCATGTATGTCTCATAACCAGTATGCCCATGAGGTGTACTTGGATGAGAACCGATAGGTGGAGTACTACTAGATGATAATTCTGATGGCTGAGCTGTAAGTTGGATTAATTTTTGCTGGAGTTCGGATATAGTAAGAGAACCTCCTTTTTGACATGCTCTAGATATAATTGCAATTTATCAATCAATAATTTTAGTTTATTGTTTATTTTGACATAATTTAATACATACGAATCAGATGGAACTTGGGAATGTAGTTTAGAGTCAGTCGTTAGACCAGTATTCGTATCGGGATTTGATATATCTTCATTTGTAGTTGAAGGACAAACTGGTACATTTTGATTATTAGTACTTGCTAATGTTATCATTTCAGTCAGAATACTCTTTTCAAGTGATTCTGGACTAAGTAATTCATTTTGTTTTGGTATGTTCTTATCATTATAATACTATAAAATAATAAAAATAAAAAAAAATACAAATACACCAATAAAATAAAAGACTTACTTCTTCTAATGTTTGTTCCGTAATGACTGGGCTTACTAAAAACCTTGATATTTTCCGTGCCTAAGTAAACAATATTTGAGATTAGGACTAATAAACATAGGTTTTTTAGTTAATTCACTAAAATTATAAAATATGGTTTTATTCAAAATCATAAATGACCAGTTTTTTTTAAAATACATACTGGTTTTTTCTTCTCAGGCTCTGATTTTTCCTCAACTTCTTTTATAGTTTCAGTAACAGTAACATTGAGCTGATTTGTATTTATTCCACTTTCTGAGTCTCCAGTAATTGGAATTCTTTCAGTCTAAACATCAGTTAAGAAAAAAAAATAATAGAATACTACATTAGTTTTAAAATAATATAAACAACAAGAGCTTCGTGACTTCGTGAGCAGCAACAATATAATAAGTGCAATAAATAAGTTTTTCTTAATGACACCAATACATTAGATAAATATTTAAATTCACAAATGCTTCTATATTATTATATATATTATTTATTGTTCAACAATTAGTAGTGCCAAACTGCATTGTGTAAGCTAATAATTGATACAAAACAGTACAATTATCTATACAAATATTTAACTTTCAAACATCAAATGAAAATAAGAAATTGTTATAGTAATTTGGATATACACTTTTTTATTTGTGAGCATGCTTGTCCTACATTGTCTGTTTATCACCCCTAATAGCTAATATTGTATTATATTTTGTGTTTTGAAAAATACTTAAGTAGTACCTCTTGTTTTAATAAAGACGGATCAATACTATTAGACACAGGTTCCATGTCCAATTTCAGTTTATTCACCAAGTCTTTCATCATTTCGGCCACTAAATCTACATGCGATACTTCTAATAAATCTTCAGTGACCTTAAAATAAAACCATTAAAAATATTATTTTATTTGTTTTTATCTTTAGATTTTTCAACAATCAATTTACCAATTTGTTTGCTACATCATAAGGGACAACATCATCAATATTAAACCTGAATGTTACAGTTTTGTGTTTATTACTTTCTAATTGACATTCTGCTTGGCGATTATCATACACAGCCAAAAGATTTAATGACGGACCAGTAGTTCTACTTTTTTTTCTAGTTGCCGCTTCTTTTATCACAGATGATTCTTCTAAATTATCAACCCTAAAATTCCAAATGATATATAATTAAACATGATTATTATTTTATTAAATCAGTAAAGCATCAATAACCACACGCTTGTAATTAATTCTAAAATACAAATAAGTTGTTCCTTAATTCATGATTTTTGTATTTTAATATTATGATACTTGATTTACTACATAAAATTTAAGTGTATTAACCAAACAAAATGTTTTCATTTAAAATTGATATGTATTCATGGATAAAATACGGTTAGCATTGTTCTGGCCTTAATCAGTACAGACTAAAGATACTCATTTCTACATTAAGAACATATATTTTACCTCAAGTTTTGTTTAACATCTGGCTCAGTAGCATTATTTGTTGATTCAACCGTAGGTTCTAAAGACTTTTCCTCTACCGGTATGATCTCTTCGGGAAGGATAATTTGATTATTATAATTTGGATGTACTTGATTCTCTTGGTAGGATTGTATATTTGATAAATATGGTTCATTGGATGGAGATTGTGCATTACAATAGTTTAAATTATCACATTGGTTTACATTTATTCCTTCTTGATTTCTTACATATACATTTTGATTATTTTGTAATGCATTTTCTTCATGTATAATGGCATGAAGCTGGATATCTTGTAGGACAAGTCCTTGAACAGAATCTGACGATAATGAAGAAAGATTGGAAACAGTAGATACCGTGGATATTTTTCTTTGCAACTCTTCATCAGCTGTTGAAGGCACTTGATTCTGAACTGTATTAATTTGGTAGTTCCATTGTGGATTTTGAATATATGTAGAAGCATCTTGGTTTATTGCAGGATCAACATTTTGATACATAGTTGGATCTTGATGATAAATATTGTCATTTCCATTTGATACATAGTTTTCTGGTACAGCTTCCACCATATTTGGCACTTGATTAATATCAGAGAGCTGTTTATAAGTCATATTGGTATCGGATGTATAAGCCGAATCTGTAGATGCATTAGATATATTTGATATTTTTCTATAATTATCTTGCTGACTTATTGTATCAACTGATCGAAGTGGTAGACTTTTAGATGGCGATGTTTGTATAAATAATTGGTCTTGATTAATAAGTTCTGCAACATTAATTTCACTGGAGGGTTTAAGTAGATTTTCAGGAAGGACTGATATGTTATCATACTTCATTTCTTCATCCTATAATAAAACATTAAGTACAAAAATCAATTTTGATCAATAACAAAAAATGTGAATTGAATCAACAATATTTTATTTATTTTAATAAAAATAAAAAAAAATTGTACCTGATTAATATATTTAGCAGGTTGGTACATAACAACAGTTTCTGGTTGTCGAAACTGCAATCCACTAACATCTGAACTTATATCATCTAAATAAAAATAATGCCCATGTAGTTTCAAAATGAATTCCAACCTTAATCCCAAAAATTAATTATATAACAATCAGTCCATATGTACCCTTATATAGTTCTTCGTCTATTGGCACATCTCTTTTGTCATTTTGTTCTTTATTAAGATTATAAACTTGATTAGTTAACATCTTAGCAATGGTTTTACTATCTTCCTCCAAAATTAATCCAGATTTTGCCTACAAAGTAACGGATGTTAGTATATTACTGTAAATAATTTACAGTTAGGTTAGGTAAATTACTATTAAAAATTTTAAATTGTACCATTTCAGATGCTACATCATCTGCATTGTCATTATTGATATCAAAATCAAATTGAATTGCTTCATTTTCTCTGTGTTTATTGCTACAACGCTTTTTTGGATCAAGAATACGTAAACGAAATTCAATTCGACTGTCTGTTCTGCTAACCATTTCTAATTTAATTCCTGGATCTTCCGTGAAAAAATCATGAGCCAATAATTCTTTGATTGATGGTCTATAAAAAAATATACTCTATATTGTATTATATTACATGATATTAGGTTAAAAGATGTTTAAAATTACCTTTCATCTTTTTTCAATTTAATACATGACTCTATTATATCTTTGATTTCTGGATTTTCAATCTTATCAAAACTTAAAGGTTTAACACCCTAAAAGTTAAAAAATAAAATGATTTCATAAATACAGAATATAAAATAATATACATCTATTGCTTTAAAAAAATATTGACTTACACTTATCACTTTTTTATAAATTTGAGCAGGTCCTGTGCATTCAGTATAAGGATACTCAGAAGTAGCCATTTCCAGCATACACATTCCAAAGGCGTATACATCAACACTCTCATCATAATGTTCTTCATACATTTCTGGAGCCATAAATTCAGGAGTACCTAAAATGTACAATTTAAAATGAATATCTTTAATTAAACTAGGTAACATCTTGCTTCAAATTACCAATAACAGATTTAGCAAATGATCGATTTTTTAGAGTGGCTAGTCCTAAATCACCAATTTTTACGCATCCAGTTGTACCGGTAATAAAAATATTATCACATTTTAGATCTCTGTGTATAATTGGAGGTGTTCGAGAATGCAAGAAACTTAATCCTTTTACAATTTGTCGACACCAAGACTTTAGTACTTTAGGATTAATCTTTTTGAAACGACGTAAATATGTTTTTAATGTTCCTGATGTCATTAGTTCAGTAACAAGTACAATATATTTTCGTTTTGTTAAAGAAACTTCCCAATAGTCATAAAACCGAACTATATTAGGATGCTGCAAGCCTTTTAGCATTTCAGCTTCTTCACGAAACCGAGCGCGTTCAGTCTTCGTTAATTTATTTTCCTGTAAATAATAAAACAACAAAATTAATCAATTAATCAATTATAAGCTATAAAAATTCAATAATAATATTTGTTAATTCACCTGGAGCTCACACCAAGCCACTGCAACACCAGTTTGAGTATCTAAACCTCGGAAGACTGTTTTGAAAGAACCATGTCCAAGCTCTTCATCAAACTTGAGAAACCTGATATTTATATAAATTAGGTGTGTGAATTTAAATATTATAAAAACTTCTTATAAAATTTAATAAATAATTATTAATTACCTCCCATCTGGAGAAATCCCGGTAGCTTTTTCTTCGTCGTCATCTGAACGATTGAGTATAGCTGATTTTGTATTCAATATTTCCGTTGGTATCGGTAATGTAATTTGAGGGGAACATGTCTCTTCGATTATCTCTACAGAACAAGAACCTGTGTCATAATAATTCTGGGTGAATAGATATGATTGTTTGGACGGCATATCTGCAGATGATGATTGGCATTCCTTATCAGGTTTGTTATCCACAGTTTTCTTTTGAACAGTTGTTTCACGTCTGAAACGAGGAGATGGTGTAGCAGCTCCTCTGCCTCTCGCTGACACCTATGGAAAAAAAAATATTGAAATAAGAATATACAAAAATAAATAAAGTATATAAACCTTTCTTTGTGGAGTACTTGGGGAACTCAGACTGGTACGATTTATTGGGGTTTTTGTAATAGTTCTGTTTGGAGTTCTACAGCTGGCTGCACAACTCGATTCGCCTGTCAATTGGTTTAATCTGTAATTGTTAGTGATCGTTTTATAACTCGATTTCACTATTCCGGGTTAACTATCCTAACTACCTAGGAATTCTGTTAACGCTCAACACTCTATCTACAGAAGTGGCATTTCTGTGAGCTTCGTGATTGCCATTAATACGATCGTGCTCGACGCTGCTTGCTCGCAACTTAGTGGCACTGCAACAGTCGTGCCTGGCGGTGGTGTTTTTGTTCCTCGGCGGTGTTTCGTTGTTGTTTTTGGCGACGCGGGACAGCCGATTCCGAAAACTCATGGCTCACTGTGTCAACGAGAAAAACAATACGCAATGAAAAAACGTACACAGGCAACGTTAAACGGTCGGAAAAATCAAACAGATTTACGCTTAAAACCGCAAGAGGAACAAAATACAAAAACGAACGGTGTCAAATCCGAATGGAGAAAAATCCCGTGATACAGCCGTCGCTGCAGTGGTTTTCTCGTATCGGGCTAAACACAACAAACCTTACCTTGTATTCACATATTACTACGGTCGCTCATTGAGCCAAACACGTACGGCGCACTAACAAACCGATGCACAAAAAAACAGCCGCGTGTCTATTGCGTCGAGTATATTTAGCGACTCGGTATGTTTTATTTTTTTTTCGATTTAAATTGAGTTAGATTTTCTCTGGCTCTGGCCTATCCCCACAATGTCGACGCGCAGGCAGATCGGAACTCCACTGCTGAGGTGATAATAGACACGAAACCACAAGAGCAGGCCGATTAGGCCGACCGGGACGGCGGGACTGTGGCGGGACGGAACCTCGGCGCAACGAGATACTGCCTACCAGGTGCCGCGGCGGGGATGACGGCGGCGGGGCGCGGCGACGAAGTAGCGCCGCCCAAAACAACCTTGGTACAAGTGCTGCCACCACCCGTCGACGGAGTCAATGAACGTGAAATCTCTATGGGAGCCAATTTAATTAATAATAATAATAATAAAAAAAAAAATTGCATATTATACATTTATACACGTATTGCAGGCACATCTGTAACACACGTATGCACACACACACACACACACACACACACGCGCGCGTCATATACTACACGCGCACACACGTAGTGCCTCCATATCCACTGCAGTGTAAATTTTATTTTTTTATTATCGATTTTTTTTTCCCATTATTTTATTACATGCAGCGGAACGGAAATTTTGGCATATGTAATTGTGTTTCGGTTATATTGTATACACCATATTATAGTATAACACTAGAACGTGTGATATTATATTATACCGTTCACGCCCGTCGTCGTATAGCCGTATAGGTATCATAATATTATATAGAATACGACGCAGAAAGAAAAACGAACGACCGCGGAACAAACGCAATCTTTCTATCAATAATATAGTCAATATAGTACGATACAACATAACATGCATTATAATAATTGTCTGCGTGGAATCCTTCTGATTTACAATAGTTATACAAGTATACCTACGACAACGCCGTTTTGTCGTATAGAATTTTTTTTTTTTCGTTCGAAGCGCACAAGAATGTCACAGTTTTTACGCCGTTATCGTCGATGATGTCACCCGGCCGTGCACCGACTACGCCCACTTTTCGTTTTATCTCTCGGAACTTCGTCTGGTACTAATGGTGACTGGCGTAATAATTGTGTTATCTGAAGATTTTCCACAATATTATAGTCTAGTCAGTGAATGTTCCACTCGACGACGTCATATACTGAATATTTCTGTATTTAACGACGTCGACGCGAAACTCTTGTATATAGACATATGACGTGTGCGCATACAACAGACTGTGTGGGCAGTTGTATATAGGCACGCTGAATGCATCTTTTTCTATAATATTATGGTCGTAGGTATACCACGAGAAAGCTCATCAATATTCGTACTCTTTCTTATAGTTTCTTCTACCAATATGCGGTGGCGCAGCATAATATAATAATAATATAAGACTGCAGTGTGCTGCTGACGAAATGTTTCAATCGATTATCATAATATGTTTGAATTTACCGACTTTTATATTCCGCACGCATTATGCGCACACGATAATTATGTCTGTAACAGTTGAGTAGGTACTGCGGTAAATTGTATAAAGCACGACGTACTAATTCAAATGGTATCCACGCCTATATTTAAATTTTAAAATAACAATATTTTATTATAGATCGGACGCACTATGTTTTATTATTTTATCGGTTTATCATGCATCTACGAATGATATTATGAGTCAATAGTCTGCCATTCTATATTTATATCATTACCATATTCAATATTGGCATAATGTAGGTATACGCGGCATAAATATTTTTATGGAAAGACCGCGAAATTCGTGAAATTGTAAATGGAAGAATAAAAAAACAGTTTTACTTTCCATGACGTGATGTAACTCTCCGTCGCCGACTCATATCAATGTTATCGTAATTGAGTAATTGATAAAAAATAAAATCTCTGTAAATAACATAATTTTTGCGTTAAAAAATAAAAATTAATATGTTGAATTTAGAATTAAGGAAGCAAAATGCCTAATATTATTATTAACTATAAAGAATTTAGTAGCTTTCGATATTAATAATTATACACTCAGCAGCCGTATTGTACAAATACAAATACAGCGGCCTAGGTTTAATATTTATTCATAATTGATTAATTTTAGGTACCTACCTATGTGACCTACGTATTCTAGGTATGGTAATCTTTGCTCGTTACTGGCTATAAATTGTTATTCCTGTGTGATTTACGAGTGCCATTGATTTACAGTTCAAAATGCACGACGTATATGAAGTTGTTAAACTGTTGAAGTATTCTGTACAAATCGAAAGCATCACTGCTTATGGTAATTGTTTTCATCATAAGTTTTAATTGTTGAAAATGTGTCTATTACATACATAGAATATTATTCTATCTTTATTATGATTTTTCGACGGGTGTTCATGAATTCATATTTCACCATTTTCAGAAATCTGCATCATACTCTATCATTTGTTTTTAAACTTGTTATATATATATTACATCATTACACTATTTAAGATAATTCTTTTTGACTTGAATTGCCTTGCCCTAATTATTATCTATACAAATATAAATTGTTTTTAGACTATTGAATTAGTATTTCTTTTAATTATAATCCCTTATAGTTCATAATTCATAAAATTGAATGCAAGTAGGTAACCATACCACTGATAATATGAGAAAGTATATGACCATACTATGTTATTAATATTAAATGTATTCTTTTATTTCTTAGATAATTATTTGCTGGTTGGTAATCGTCTGGGTCACATATTTTTGTACACCACCAGTCCTAGAGTACAATTAGTTGACTGTAATAAAACATTTAGCAAAAGACCTATACTACAATTGACTGCAATATCAGAATGTCAAATAGTTATTTGTCTATCAGGTACTTAACATTTGAATAAGAAACGTTTTTTTTTATTCTAATTTTTTTTTATTACATTTTTAGATGAAAGAGTTAGTGTGCTTGATGTATCTCGAGATAAAGTAATACATTTGAAAACAACTGGCTTACAAAAAACTAAAGGTGCTAGTTCTTTTACTATAAATGTGAAGGTAAATTATTTAAACTTAATAAATGACATGATTAAACAGAAAAAATGTTAAAAATATATATTTATAGACTCCCGATGGATTACAAAGTAATCCCAGCAACACAGTAGTTCGCCTTTGTGTAGCTGTTAAGAGACAATTGCAAGTTTACTATTGGAAAGGAAAAGATTTTTTGGAACATTCTGAAAATATTGACTTACCAGATATACCACGTACACTAGTCTGGTGTGATCAAACAGTAGTTATTGGCTGTAAAAATGAATATTATTTATTTGATGTAAGTTTACTCATACTAATAACTGTAAACATGATTTCTATGTGTTAGTATTCAATACTGTAAGTTGTTAATCTAGGGTACAAATAGGATAAATAGTATTTTGTAAAATATTTATTTATATAGTTTTGTTCAAAGTAACACTATAGTTAAAATTACATGAATGAAATATTCATGTTAATAATTAATTATTAATTGCAAATATTTAATAGGCTAAAATTATATAGTCGTATGGTCTTCCTTAATAAATGTATAATAATTTTTATAATTTAATATTATACTAACATTTTTCATAAAACTGCTCTAAATATTATAAAATAACTATAGAATTTCATAAAAACAAAAATTGAAAAAATGAAAAATTGTATTTGAATTACTTGTTGACTATTGTTTTAATGGAACATCTCTATATCTTAATAATAATATATTAATACATTTTTATTATGATAGGGTTAAAAGGGTTTGACCTTCATAGTTCATACAGATAGTTTGAGTTATTTTATTTACCAGTAAAAATACATGTATCCGTGAGTTTAAAACCGTTTTAATGCCATCATATAAACATATTACATAATTTGTTACAATGAATCAGTGTAATAAAAATTTAAAAAAAGGATACTAGCAAAACAACTTCTCTAATTTTTTACTTTGCTAATAATAAATATTTTTGTAGTTTGGAACAATTTTTTGTCAGAATTATTGATTGTTTAGAAAAAATAATAATGAGCTTCACTGTAAATGTAATTGGAAATCTAAAATTCTAAGCCTATACATTATCAGTTAAGCTACAAAAACTAATAAATAAACCAATTCCTAAAAGTGTATTATAATTATTAATAACTAAAGCCTATTAATCAAATATAAATAAACACTTAAGTACCTAGTTCATAGAATTACAACAGCAGTCATGAAAATTAACGCAAGAGTAAATTTAGACAGGTCATGGATATATTCATATTTTAAGTTATCAAAAATGTAATATTCTAATAGTGTATTGATATTTTATAGTAAGTAGTAGGCACACTACAAAAATTAAAAATAAATCTTTAAAATTTTGGGCCGTGTCATTCATTATTTGCTTACTAGTTACTATATTCTATATAAGTTAATGTTCTATTTATGTATAGGTTCAACGAATTTAATTTAGTAAATAGCAATAACAAAAATAATAATCATATCTATTCTGTATGCATTTTTTTTTTATAGTTGAAATTTCAATAGTTATCAGTGAATATGATTTATTATTTAATAGTTAGATCCCTTAGTATAGACTGATTATAATAATATTTCAAATAATCGGCTGTAAAATCACTAAAGAATTTAAGTTTAAAATAAATACTTGATGTTTTCTGATTATGTTAAACTGAATAGTGTTAAAGAAATTTAAACATTGTATTTATTGTAGGTTACTATGGAACAAGTAAAACCTTTGTTCTTAACTGGGAAAAATCAAGAGCCCATAATAACCAAAATATCTGACACAATGTTTGGTGTTGTCAAAGATTCCCATTTTATTGTTATGAGTACAATGGATGATGTAGCTGAACAGCAATTTATTAAATGGATAGACACACCATCTATTATTTGTGAGTAAAAGTTTTATACTTAAGAGTATAAGTATTGTATTATTTAACACAATTTTATTTCAGTATATGATGAACCTTACTTAATCGCAAGTATAAGTGATAAGTTGTATGTACAAACTATAGAATCAGTTGAAAGTTCAGTGTCTCGTCAAGTAATATCAGTTACTTCTAAAACATCGAATATGTTTTCTTGTCAAAATGGTTTAATTTATGTTTCGTCTACGTTGGATGTCTGCTGTTTAAAAGCAGTTCCATTTGCAAAACAAATCAAACGACTTCTTGAAGACAAAGATTTCCAACTGGCTTTAAAATTGGCTGTAAGTAATTAACTATAAAGATTAGTAGTTTGTCATATTATAATACATTTTATATTAAGGGGATTCCATACCGTGATTTTCTGTTTTTGTCTAACACACGCACGACATAGGATTTTAGACGGATTCTTTGCCAAACATATCAATTGATCCAATGAAGTGAACAGAATTCTGAAAACAGATTTTAATTCGTCGTCATATCTATTTGAAATCGATTTTCCCACAATTTTGATTTTTTGATTTTAGATTCTCCAAAAATTGAAATACAAAAATGTTTATATACTCTTTTTTAATATGACGTTTTCTGGAATTTGGAGGGATAATATCAAAAATGTGGGAAAGTCGATTTCAAGTAGACTTGACGACGAATTCAAATCTGTTTTCAGAATTCTCATCGCTTTAATAGATCAATTGGAATGTTTGGCAAAAAACACGTCTAAAATACTATGTCGCGCGTGTGTTAGACAAAAACAGAAAATCACGGTATCGAATCCCCTTAAATATTATTTTCTTACAAATTAATTGGGTGCATTTTTCTTGTTTAATGATAAATACCCAACACTAGTCAACACAAGTGACTAATATGTTTTGTTAAAAGTGCCATTTTTTATGTTAGATTTTTTATTTTTAAATAATGAATGCGTATTAACCCTTTGACTACTGTTGTTGTGTATACCCTTTCTTCTTATTAAAAATAAAAACTGTTTTTCAACTTAAATAATGTCATAACACATTGGCGGATAGTTATGAAATATATAGTACTTCAAAAATCGACCAAAAATGGATCCTATATAAAACGTAAAAACTAAGTTATATTATTTTCATAAAATCAATAAATCATAATAATATTTTCATATTCACCTATATTTTAGTTAGTATATTTTTTAATTTATTATGATATAATATAGAACATATCTGATGAATCTGTTGATGATAAAGAAAAAAATGTATCACAAATTAGAACCTTATATGCCAATGATTTATTTGAAAAAAAGAAATATCAAGAATCCATGAGAGAATTTTTGAAGTTAAATACAGGTATAAAAGTTGTATTGTTCATATTTTAAACTTGATCTGAGTGCAATATTAATTTAAATTCTACAGATCCTTATGATGTTATCAGATTATTTCCAAATTTATTACCTCAAAGTGATTCAGACTATGGAGAGGAAATTCTTGAAAAAGAAATGGAAATAAAAATTGTTGCATTGATTGAATATTTAACTGAAGTAATAACATGACTATTTAATCAAATTATTTGTATTTCAAGTTTAAACTCTTGGTGAATTTTTAGGTGCGATTCAAACTTTTGAAAGAACCCAATGTTAAAAATCAATCAGATATTCTTGAAATAAATAGTAATCATCAAGAACAGTTACTTCAGATAATAGACACTACGCTTCTGAAATGTTATTTACAAGTAAGTTCTAGATACCTACAAAAAATAATGACAAAATAATAATTTATATACATTTTTACGTTTTAGACTAATGATGCTCTGATAGCACCTCTTTTAAGACTTAATCATTGTCATTTATTAGAAACGGAAACAACATTAAAAAAGTATAAGAAATACAGTGAATTAATAATTTTGTATCAGACCAAAGGATTACATAGTAAGGCATTAGAACTCCTTCAAAAGCAGTCAGATGATTCTGATTCTAATCTCAAAGGACCCGAAAGAACTATTCAATATCTACAAAATATTGGTAATTAATTCCCATTAGTGTTTATTAATAATTATTATATTATCTTCTGTTTTTTATATATATTTTATAATTTACAAAATATTTATTTAATAGGTTCAAATAATATTGATATCATTCTACAGTTTTCTGATTGGGTGTTAAATAAGTATCCAGAAGAAGGGCTTACTATATTTACAGAAGATGTTGCTGAAGTAGAACATTTACCTAGACCTAAAGTATTGGATTTTTTAATTAGAAATCACAAAAATCTTATTATACCTTATCTGGAACATGTAATACACGTTTGGAATGATACCAATGCTATATGTCATAATGCTTTAATACATCAATATAGAGAAAAGCTTCAAAAATACAACACCATGTCAATGCAAGCTGATGAACAAACAGCACAAAACACTAAAACAAAACTTTTGGAATTTTTAGAACAATCAAAGTGTTATACTCCGGAAACAGTATTGGTACATTTTCCTTTGGATGGTAATGTTAAAAATGTTTTGCTATTCTAGTATTATTATATGGTTAAAGATGTCTTACTATTATAAAATATAATTTAATAGGATTTTTTGAAGAACGTGCTATAGTATTGGGTAAACTTGGTCGCCATGAACAAGTCTTGTCTATGTATGTCACTGTGTTGGATGATGTTAACCGAGCAATTGAGTACTGTGATAAAGTTTATAAATCAAAAAATGAAGACTGCGATCAAGTAATTTTATTAAAACAATTAAAAATTATAATACATGTTATGTTTATACATTTAAAAATTAATTATAGATTTACGTAATACTGTTGAGATTACTTATTGACCCTCCAGATAGTTGGTTAGCTGGACTAGGAGGCGTATCAAAGCCAGCACCCAATTTAGAAAAAGTTGTTGAAATTTTAAATAAAAATGCTGCTCAAATCGCTACTCCAGATGTATTAAAAGTGTTACCAGATGAAATACCTATTAATCGTATTAATAATTTTCTAGTAATTGCACTAGACAAAGCAATCAGTGATAGAAGGCTTTATCAAGTGAATCGTGGACTACTTTATGCTAAGCTTTTAAAAGTAAAAATTATTTTTGTTTAATATGTATTTGAAATATTCTAATATTTAATATTGTATATGTTAGATTCAACAACAGAGAATATTTTACGAGTCGCAAAATATTACTTTGACAGAATTCAATATATGTAGAGTATGTAAAAAACGATTTGGAAATCAAAGGTACTTTAATTAATTAAATAATAAAAAACAAAATATACATTATCTAAATGTTTCAGTGCGTTTGTAAGATGCCCAAATGGTGAAATTGTCCACTATTCATGTCATAATCACAAGGCAGATCAATAAGAAAATAAGTAATAACTAAACTTATTTAAAATATCAGAGTTAATTTACATAGCTTAAAACTGCCATGAACAATTATATGGATATGTCTGATCCAGATCCTTCATGATCAGAATCCATAAATGTATCTTCTTCATGTACAGCATTATTGAATGGTGTTGATTCATTTTCGGCATTATTAACACCACTAAATGTTGCATCTAAAAGTGACCCATTTAAAACTGGTCCAGTCGAATCTGCAGATGTGGCTGTTGAAGTATTACACGGTTTCCCCAAACTCTCTAAACTCTCCATAACTCGTTTATTATTAGGGTCGAGACTAAAAATAATCAAACAAAAAATTATAATTATTATGTGAATTTTTATTAAATAAAATATAAGTTTTATAATTTATAAAAATTTAATTAAGATACCTATAGTAATTTAAAAAGTGAATATGTTTATTTAACATCAATTATAGAATAGAATTATTTTTAAAAAAAAATCCTATTGTTATCAGATGAAATATTCTAATTAAACTATGTTTTTATATTTATATATTAAGTATTCAATATTTAAATTTAAAATTAATTATACTTATATAAAGGAATATTATATTGTTATTATTTATTAAAACATAATATTTAATACACCTAAAAACCAATAGAATAATGAATAACCATCAAATATATGTAAGCTACTAAGAAGATTGTGGTTTATTCAAGTGCAGCAGTGTCTATAAGGCGCACATCATTTTCTTAACCAATAAAAATGTTATTTCATTTTGATTTAATAGTTTTGTTATTTTATTTTTAGTGCACCAGACAATTTAGTTTATACATTGCGGATTTTATGTTCGTTATTATAGCATAACAATAAGATAACTTGATCATTGCATAGATAGAAAAGTAGACTGGAACATAATATAACTAATATTATAAGTAGATCATGAGCAGGAGAAAATAATTACCACATGGACCATGTACAAAGCTAAAGATTGACGACATTGACATAATTAAATAAGTTATAACTCAAAAAATACAATTTTAGAAGCCTATTTTGTCCTGAAAGTAGTTTTTTTTAATAATATATTTATAAAAATGTATACGTGTATTTAAATCCAATCATCATTGATATTGAACTTATGGATGTGGCATTGTATAAAAATATGTAAGCCAACATAACTGATACTATTAGTTAAGGGGGCTGGAAGCGCTCTTTTTCAAAGGAGTAAACTATAGGCAATTAGCTTATCAGTTGAAGTCACATAGTACTGTTGTGAGTGTCCAGCGCGCCACCACTACTACCCGCATATTCAACAACGGTGGGATAATCATAACAATTTCCGGCAAACAACTAGCGGCTCGCACGCACATGCACAAGTCACTGCATTTGATGAAATAAAATATTTTGTTCCAACAAAAAACTAATTTTAATCAATCTATACCTAAAAGCCAGACAAAAATACGCCAACTCAAAATTATTGGATTTCAATTCTGTAAAAAGATTTGAGTTGATGGACCTTTTTTCTGGGTTATTGTGGGAGTCGATTTTAGAATAACTGTTTAACTTTCTTAAAAAAGACAATAAAATAAATCTGAAAATTTAAACTAAGATTTAAGAACAATTTTTAAAGAAATATCAAAAATAAATTTCCATAATAACATAGAAAAAAGGTCGATCAACTCAAATCTTTTTACAGAGTTCAAATCTGATTATTTTAAGTATGCGTAATATTGTCAGACTTTTGGGTCTAAAACGTGAAATAAATACACAGCTTCCAATCCCCTTTTCATCCTTGTTTCAATGTTAGTTTCTTTATTGTTCAAAAGCTTCTGTGTCAATAACAACAATTATTTCTCTATCTGCTATGTTGGCCTTAAAGTGTATGAATGCCATATCCAAATGTTTGATATTAAACTTAAAAAATCAATCTAATTACTTGAGTGCAGAATAATAGAAGTCAAACGCTTTTTCTAGTTGATTTTGTTTAACACTTAAATCGCCTAGCATTTGATATATTCTACAAGTTGGTTGATCTAATGCTTGCTTATGCAATACAGCAACAGCAGGACTGAGATTTCCTTCTTGTTCATATATCTGAGCAATCATATATATTGCTGGGAGATAGTATTCATCGACATTTAATGCTCTTTCCAAAAGTATTTTTGCTTTACTCACTGTCATTGGATCTTTCATGAGTATTGAAGCATATAACTAAACAATAAATATGAATTATGTAAGATATATTAAAATATATTTATAAATAGGTACAGAGATTTCTATTAATATTTACTTAAGAGGATGTCGGGGCACTATTAGTTTTTTTCTCTCTGGACCACGTGCAACATAGACAAAACGCATTGACGTAGAATCAGTTTTTCTATGTTTTTAAGTAATCTTAGAGTAAAATCACCAATTACAAAAAAGATAGAGAATAATATTTTTGAGGGAATGACAAATCAGTTTTATATTATATTTGACTTTGGCTTTAAAAATAAACAAAAAAAATGTGTTAATTTAAATTATGTTTAAACTGTTTTGAGACAATATTTAGACAAATCAATATGTCATTCCCATTATTCTTTATCTTTTTTGTAATGGGTGATTTTACTCTAAGATAACTTAAAAATATGGAAAAAAATGATTCTGCGTAAATGCGTTTTGTCTATGTTGCGCGTGGACGAGAGAGGGAAAACAAATTGTATGCTGACATCCTCTTAAGAGGACACTACACAGACATTTGTTGTCTCCGTATTACAAGTGTGTAACATAGCAAATGTATACTCAGCAGATCACGTTTAGCAACTATTTAGCAAATATTTACTAATATAATATGAATATATTGGCCCAGCCTCGTAATTATTAAAAATAAATAAATTTTAATTAAATTAAAAATGTATTTTTTATTAACTTACTGTTAATGCTTTCGGGTGGTTATTCATTTGTTTACAACAATTACTAGCAGCTGTTACAGCATTTCTCATCTTATGCAATGCTATATAACAATCTACCATACCTTTATGAGGATCGAAAAGATAAGACGCAATCTAGGAAATAATAGACACGTATAATATCATAAAGAAAAAAGAAAATTTAATTACTTACATCATTAGCTTTACGGAATTGTAAAATAGCATCAGAATACTTTTTCATACTTGTTAATATCATTCCGTGCAACAATAGCGCTTCAATATTTTTTTGATCAACAGAACAAGCCTATAAAAACACAATTATTGTTGTAGGGTAAATTGGTATATTTATTTAAAAATCATTATAAATACTTTTTGCGCTAAGCACAGTGCTTTAGAATAATTACTATTACTATAACACACAAAAGCAAGAACTATCCACATATGGGAGTCAATCGATGATTCATCCGTATAACTTGTTGGGAGCAATTTTTCTAAATCTCTATTGTGTTTTTCCATGTATAGACACATGGCTAGTGTGCACAGACCATCTTGCATTAGTGGATTTAACCTGTAAGCCTACAAAATACACTGTGTTAAAATATAATTTAGAAATTCAAACAAGTAATTATTGTAAATACTAACTCTTTGTAAGTAAATAAGCGCATTTTTACGATCTCCATAAAAATAATATGACTTTCCTATAGCTACTAATAATCTATTACTATTGCATAAAGGTGAGTTATCATCCAATTGTTTTAATGTATTGATAGCTGCAGGATACTCAGTCTGTTGAAACAGATAAGCATGGGCTTTTATCCAGCCACTGATCCTAAAATAATATATACATACAATAGGTGATATAGTTCCAAATATTAATTATTAAATACTAACCATTCAAGTCCATTAATTCCAACCATTTCTAACATCATAGCATTCACTTCTGTTCCTTTAACACCTAAGCTCAAAAGTCCTTCAGCTGCTTCAATTGCTAATGGACATTCCTAGAAAAATTAAAACTGAATTAAACTACATAGGTATATAATCATAGTTAATTATTCCGAGCAAAACAATGTAGTTATTGATTTTAATTTTATCATACAACGTGTGGATATACATTTAAATAAATAGTATAGAAAAATATAATTAAAAAATAAGACATATATTTAGAAAAATTGTTCAGAAGATAATTAACATTTTAGGTTTGTCTACAGTTTCTACTGTGGTTAAAATTACTAGAAATTGGTAATAATGTAATTTCTAGTTAATAGAAAACAAGATATCGGCAAATTATTATTGTAGATACTTACTTTTAGAACTTTGTTATAAGCAGTAACAGCGTGAACAATATTGCCCATTTGATGATTAAGTTTTGCTATAGCCATGTTAATTTTAGTTTTTCTCTGTTTGGACGGTACCGATTGTAAGACAGTTAAGGCCTGTTTATTATCTTTTAATTTCACTAAACATAGATGCAGTTGATATTTAATATCTGAAAAATAAACAGTATTTTTTGTTTTTAAAAAATATTAATACACTCACACATAAATTACATTAAGCTTATTTATAGTTATATATATATATTATATACTAACCTAAAACAGGCATAGGATCTTTTGCGCCATCATATGGAGTTTGTGGAGGGTTTGCGGAAATCCAGGCTTCTTTAAATGTCAACGCAGTTATATAAGCAGCTTCTGCTTGGCGATAATTACCTAAGGAGTAATGTGAATCACCCTGATATGCTAATACACGGAATTTGTGTGGCGCTGTTAAGATATCTGTTGTATGTTCACTAACTTTTAAAACCATTTCTGCCTAAAATGTAAGTAAAATATGTTAAAACTTAAAAAAAATATGTTCAAATTTTACATAACAACAATTAATCTAAAATGTACCACTTTTATGACATTGGAATGCAATTTTTGGCTGTGTAACAATTTTATTTGATCAAATAACATACTCATTTTGAAAAAAAAAATTAAAACTTTATATTGGATTGCCTTTATCAATGAAAACTATAAGCAAGCTTCAACGTAATTATGTATACAATTAATATCACTGTTCTTTGTAAGTAGTAAAAATAAAAAATGAAAAAAATCTAAATAGATAAATACAATATTCAATACGTATTTTAAAATAAACAATATAGGTACAATTCGATAAACTTATAGTTAAAAATCTGGGAAAAAGGTTATTTTGGAAAAATACAATTCCGGTAAACTATAGTAGCATAATAGTTTAACATAACAAAACAAATGGTAAATCAATTTTACAAATTAAGTAAATAAGTATAAACAATTAACGGCTTAACGCGGCATTAACAAACAATAATGTCTGAATGCTCATATGACATGCTGTAATCTGTTATCTGTTTGACTACTGCTTATCGTATTATCACTATAATAACAAAGACTGAACAATAAGAAAGACCATTCGCGGTCCACAAGGAGTCTTCTAAATTTATTCATTTTCCCGCGTAAATCAAATATCAACGTAATTACTAAACTCAACTACAATATTTTAATTATTATTTATTCATATTCAATGAACATTTTTCATAATCATATGGGGGGTATTGCTTGCATAATTAGTTACTCTAATTGGAGTACGGTTCACTAATTTGGACCAGCATACTACAAATGGTTCTTTTCAGCTTAAAAGAGTCCAACGTAAATTTGTATAGTATGCAAGTTTCGTTTTAGACATTCAGTGTCTCCCACACGATTACAATTGAGCCTCAAAGATTCTTGACCTTAAATCTCTAGCTGGCCGTAGACGGATGTTTGGTAAAACTTTCCTAAGAGGTCTGTTACCTAATGATATTGACTCTCTACTCCAGCAGCGCATCAAGGGGGAGTGCAAAAGGAGCACTTGCTCCAGGCGGCAGAGGCGACAATACATTAAAGCCTAAAGGGCGGAAAAAATATCGTATGTAATATAATTCAAATAAAATATTTAGTAGAATAAATATTAATTACCTATTTTAGTTTTCGAATTTACCTAAAATTGTAATGAAAACTAATATATTAGGACTATTAGGTATAAGTACGCAGTTGTGGTCCTTGTTTTCGTAATATCTACTTGTTATTTTAGATTCTATAAACGAAGCAAAGAATGTATTGATTTTACAATTTTATTTTATTTTTTATTGTCATGTCTATCATTATATACCATTTGGAGCAGTAACACTGCTTCGATTTTCTCCAACAATGTCTTGTTCGACGGGAAAGTAAATCTAGTTAGTACATTCGAGAGGTCAAAGTTCTCAATTGAGTCGAGAAAAATCACATGTAAAAACAAAACAAAAATTAAGAAAAACCCGTAATTTTTACGCAAAATCGGTTTTCGACCAAATTTTGGTTTTTGATTTTTGGTCATTTTTTCCGCCGCAAAATGTCTTCTCGTCGTCCTTTGTGCAGTATGTCTATGGCCGGACATTCCCTGATTTCTAACCAGCGTTTCTACTAGATGGTTTGTCCGAATCGTCTGGTTAAAAAGAATGTCTTAGATTATAGTTATTATGTTATTTATGTTTTAGATTAATAAAGACAAATTGTATGGATTAATATTGATAATGTTTTTTTGTTCATAACTTATAACAATATATACTTATAACTAAAATAACTAATATGGCTATTGGCTATGTAAACCGTCACACCGACACTGTTAATAATATTATAGTTTGTACAAAATACAAACCCAAACGTGAAGCGAGTAAATATGCAGTGGCGTCATTTCAGTTTTTATTAGACTAAGGGAACTTTTCACGGCTTTTCCAACTCAAAATTTTTTTCACTCAGATTCTCATAGCATAGTGCCATAGTTGTTAAGGGTGGGGGGAGGTGTAGTAAATGTGCCGAATTAAGGTTGATGTAAATACTAGACTGGGGCACATGCCCAAGTTGCCTCACCACAAATGACGCCACTGTAGGTATGTGAAATTGTTTTCAAGAAATACTGTGTTTTTATACACGCTCGTGCATTATTGTACAACATAAACAATAACAATATAGAGTGTAAATCAGGAATTGGCGATATACTTTCAAAAATTGTCTTAAAATACAAAATACATTTGATTTTAATGAGTAATTATTGTAACAATACAGATAACTATATAGATACACTTGAAAAAATACAGGTAAGTGGATGTCGCTCTGCTGTACAGTAGGTTGAAATTGGGTCACTGTATAATGGATTGTATTAAATTTGAATTCAATGATATAATAATATAATATCATTGTATACAAAAAACGATTCTGAGCGGAGACGGTTTGTCAGTCTGAATATTTTATAATGTTATCAATGATAACTTATCATCATAATAATCATACATTAAAAATGTAATTTGGTAATAAGTATAATACTATAGTTATAAATTTATAATATAACATATTATGTGAAATATTTAAATTTGGTTGTACAGATTAGTTTTTTTTAAGGAAATACATAAGTTTACTAAAGTTAACCCTCATAATTTGTAAAAATAGCAGTTGAGAACTATAAAAGATTCATAGCCTGATTTTTCTTTATAAATATTTTGACAAAATTCATAAAAACCCAAAAATGTTCAAATTATTTTGTAGTTAGAAATGTATAGTGTTAAATTTTTATAGCTATTGATTGAAAATGTAAAACAAGGTTTCTCATAAAAAGTTCATAATGTAGTGAGTTGTAACAAAAAATCTAAAAAATATATTGGCGGAGTTTTTTTTTTATAAATATATTTTTAAGTTCAAAATTATTGAGCGAAATTAGATATCTAAACAAAAATAAAAACGATTTCAGTTATTTTGTTGTAATTTAAAAATAATATTCGTGGGCACTTGAAGGCTCTAAAGTGTATTATTATGTTATATACACATAATGATGTTTTCAAATGCAATTGTTAAAAATTAATTCAATCTACTGTACCTATTACAGTCTCACATACTTGGTCCTGGGGTGAAGATCTTCGGATCAATCTTGGTACTTCTGTACTTATTACTAAATCTAAGTCTAATATTAAAATAAATTACTTCAGTAAGAATAATATCATAAAATATACTTGGTAATATTATAACAGACCGTCTTCGCTCAGAATCGTTTTTCGTATATACAATTGTTATATAATTTAATTCAAATTATTTAACACATCCGTTACAGCAACCCTTCTAGGCGCCTACTGTACACCAGAGCGGCATCAACTTGCCCACCTTTTTTTATTTAAATTTAAGTTATAAGATATACGTCATGAATCAGGATTTTCAATACTGCGAACACTCAATTAATTAATAATAAA
This sequence comes from Metopolophium dirhodum, assembly GCF_019925205.1. NCBI lineage: Eukaryota > Metazoa > Arthropoda > Insecta > Hemiptera > Aphididae > Metopolophium > Metopolophium dirhodum. The sequence continues at coordinate 23,236,988 of NC_083565.1, read as the reverse complement.
AAAATATATCCAAAACTCTGTAATATACTCTAATACCAGTTAAACTGCGTGTATACACATTACACACACACACACACACACACACACACACACCTACAGTCCTACATAATATTATATGTTACGGTAAATGATGTTATATCGGAAATTAAAGTTATTCGCCGGTTATTAACGTTATTTACCTACGAATGAGGGAATTATCGTTAATTTCTAGTTAATAATGTTAACAACCGTATGATTTGGGAAATGTTTATTTGATTATAAAATAATGTTCAACGAGCAATGATAAGGTGATCGCCAAACTAATTGTGGTACTAATTGGGTAAACCAATATAACTTTATCGGCCACAGATAATATGGACCTATACAGTATACAATTACTATAGGTACATATTATAATATTGGTGGAGGTTGCATTTGAAAATATCATACCTTACAAAAATTTATATTGATTATAACCTTAGTATATGTACAACTGTCGTCGTATTTACCACTTATTTAAAAACAAGGAGAGAAAATTATGAAACTTTCAAACGAAAAGTTTGCTCAACTTGAAATAGACACAACTGTACGTGTAACTGTGGCGGACGTTGATAGAGCTCGTGGTTCTCCACGAAATATACTAGCAGTTGTCACCCAACTTGAACACGACTTATACAAACTCTGTAAGTTAATTCTTAATGAAAAAATATGTTATTAAAATTATTAATTTTTTAATTATTTTATAGGTACTGAACATGGTTTTCTTAAATACAATTACACACGCCAAGAAATAGCTGCTTGCGAAGAAAATCTATTAGATATGGACAATGTGATAAAATTAGCAGATGGTAGACAGTTGACACTGAGGGAAGCAGCTAGTAATAGTTCGGTTTCGGGCCCTCAAGGGTACCAGCGTTGCAATTGCAAAACTGGTTGCAATAATAAGCGTTGTGCCTGCCGTGGGGCTGAAATATTATGCAATAGTAAATGTCATGGGAGTACATCTTGTAAAAATAAATATAAAATAATATTGCATTTTTTCTATTTTTAAAAATCATAATTTTTCAAATTGTAGTATTTGAGATTCATCGCGTACATATATCTGATCTATAACAACAATTACCTTTGTATTTAGTCATTAACGTGATTATCCGGTTTACAACGATAATTATCTGTGTATTTGGTAAATAACGTTAATAACCGGTGAAGAACGTTAATTTCCATTTAACATCATTTACTGTAACATATATATATAGTGTTTGAAAATGTCATAAAATTTAAACAAATGAAATATTTCAAATGTGTGAAATATTTAAGTATTTTAATAAATTTGGTTTTATTTTTAAATATTTTAATGTTTAAATGATACAAGTAGGTATACAATAGTATACATGTATATTATATACCTACTGAATTCTTACATTAGAAATTAAAACACTAAACATTGTGTTAAAAAAAATTTCAATGTTTTACGTTTTTGTGAAATATTTCACTATATGGTGAAATACTGAAATCATTACATACTTCAAACACTTAATACATATATGTCATATATATTATAAAATAGGTACAATTACACGAGAAATAGACGTAGAAAATAGAAATAGATGTAGACAGGTAGTGAATAAATCGTTTTTTATATAATAGGAAGATTACAAACCAAATCACGCCACTTTTTTGTATATCAGCATACATATTACTTCCATATTAATTGGTTATAGATAAAAACATAATAATACAGCACCTATATATGTGTACAAGATTATTAGTAGGCTTAGTCGTTTAGGTGCGGTTACGCTGCAGTTTGTTTGTATACACTATACATTCGTTGTATTGGTACCTACGTCGCGCGTCGTTGAGAGTTTATTATGGTTATTTCATTCGACACATATTATAAATTTAACGTTGAATTTAAATCTTTATAAACATTTATTATCATTATTTATTAAAATAAAACTTTCTATTTTAAAATGTCAAAAGTTCCTTCGGTAAATATGTCTAATTATGACGAACAAGGGTGTCTCGACGAGATGTTTAAAATTCAAGCAAACGCTACCCCAAATGCAGTTGCTGTAATTAATATTGACGGCTCAATGGTTAGTTCAGTTGTTTATATAATTATACCTAATATGAAGTTGAACTGTTATTTTTTCATTTTAGGTGACGTTTAAAGAATTAGATGAAATGACAGATTTATTGGCCGCCAAACTGAGGAGCATTGGCGTTGCCAAAAACTCGACGGTTGGTATCATGATGGAACGTTGTCTTGAATATACCATTAGTTACATTGCTATTCATAAAGCTGGTACCTACGTTATTATATTATTTATTGGCAAAGGTTTAATAATCAACAAGTTATATTCTAAAATCGTATCTTTATAGGGGGTGCATGTTTAATCCTGGAGGTATCGTATCCATTACCACTTCTTCGTTCGATTTTAGAGGATTCGACTCCCAAAGCAATTCTTACTAAAGAATTCTTTGAAAGTCGATTTGAAGAACAGCAACTAATTTATTTGGATAATGGTTGGTACGATAGTTTGAAGACATCAGTGGATAAATCACTACTCAAAAAAGAACCAAATGAACTGGATGATTTAGCTATAGTAGTGTTCTCATCTGGCACCACGGGAAAACCAAAGGGTATGTTTGTCCGTAAATGGTGATTTTTTTTATAACAAATCTTAGATAATTTCAGTATAAAAATAATCTTTTCTCTAAGTTCTTTGCATTTATAATTCATATACAAAACTATTTAAGTTGGTTTAAATATAATTAATACAAAAATTACTTTGATACAAACTAGAAAGTGTTATTAGCTAATTTATATATTATATAGAGCATAAACTAGAGCGACACTCACTTACCCGCTTTTTAATGTTAATTTTTACCTTTTTTAATGACAAAATGCATTTTTAATTTCATATTCCGAAAAAGGTTATTATTTGGAGTATTTCGATTTATAAAAATCATATTTCGGAAAAGAGGTTTATTATTTATAAGTATTTAAAGCATTGACGAGTGGTTTAGTAAATCACTGGACCAACACTATTTACATTGTATCCCTGTATCACTCCACACCGTCAAGCTAAACTTTAAATACTTATAACTCAATCGCAAATTTCTATACATCGAAGTAATAATAATAAAAAGTGGGCAAGTGGATGTCGCTCTGCTGTACAGTAGGTTACAAGTGGGTCACTGTAATGGATGGTGTTAAATTTAAATTCAATAATATAATATTATTGCATAAGAAATACGATTCTGAGCGAAAACGGTCAGTCAGCGTATGATATTACCAAGTATCTTTGATGATATTAAGGTGAATAAAGTAATTTATACATAACATATTTACGTGGAACCTTATTTTAAATTTTCAATCCTTATAGCTATAAAAGTTGAACATTTAATACATTTTTTACTACAAAATAATTATTAAATTTTAAATTTGATAAATTTTGTAAGAATTTGAACTTTAAATGCTTATAACAAAAATTGTGCCTATGTATTTTTAATATTTTTCAACTGCTATTGTAAAAATATATCAGGAGCCTTGCATTAAAGCTTTTCACGCTTTTTTACCTAACAAATAAAATTGTATTGATATTTATAGAAAAAAAAACTAAAAAAATGTAAAACTGCAGTTGACAATGTCCGTAAACAGCTCAAATCGAGTCAAATTATTTTCAAAATTGCATGTTGTTCACGAAAATGAAAATATAAACATTTAGTAAAATTTTCTTATATCTACAGTTATTTGTTTTTGAAAAACAATAAAATAACAAAACCATTACATCAGAAATCGGGTGAATATCCAATCTTGTAAAAATATGAACTTCAAACGCTCATAAAAATTTTATTTGATTTGCTTGTAGACATTTTTTTTTTTTTTTGACAAAGGTAGACAAACTTATGAATAATCTTGTATTGAATTCTCAAATCTTAGATTAAAAAAGAAAAATTTCTATGAATTCTCAACTCAAAATAAATTGCAAATTTTCGTAATTTTTCCGTATTTTGTCAAGATTTGAACTTTAAATGCTTATAAAAAAAACTGTGACTAAGAATTTTTAATATTTTTCAAATATAATTGTAACAATTTAGTTGGAGCGTTGTATTAAATTTTCAAACATTTTTACTCAACAAATAAAGTTTTATTAACATCCATAGAAATAAAAACTAATAAAATTGGAAAATGAAAATATCCCTAAACAGTTCAAAACAATTCAAAATATTTTGAAACCTACATCGTGTATAGAAAATGCGAATATAAACAACCAGTGAAAATTACATGTATATACGTTCATTTGTTTTAAAGTTGCACCAAAAATCAATATCGATTTGTTGAAAACCGTTTTTGCGAAAAAATTCCCGTATTTCCTTAATTTTTATGTTGTTTTTCCTGGTGCTTTTGAAAACTATTGGGAATTTTAAATTTTGATCTTCTCAATGCACCAACTACATTCATTTTCCCATCGAACAAGATACTGTTGAAGAAAATCAATGCAGTTTTACTGCCCCAAACCGTGATGACAGACACAATATTAAAAAAATAAATAAAAAACACACATCATTGTAAAATCAATACATTCATCGTTCCACTCTGAATCTAAAAAAACTACTAGATTACATTTCTTTAGTAAATGTGGTAGTTGGTTATATTTACCTAATATTTTTGAAAACAGTTTTGCTACGAAATGAAAATGTGGTGAACTACTTTTTTTACTAGTCTTCACTAAGTACTATAAATAGTCATTTCCTTATATACTATTTAAAAATGTAAAATTAAATTGTAAAGGTATTCAATGTCCTCATCGTGGGGCTGTATATTCATTTACATGGAGACATAAAGCGTATCCTTACGTGGCTGATGACAGAGAAGCTTGTAACGTATTTTTCATATGGGAAATGATCAGACCATTACTCAAAGGTAAATACACTTTTATATTAATTAAATAGCATATATTGGCGGTACTTTTATACTAATTAAATGGTATAGATTGGTGGTATTTTTAAATAATAATATTTTCATCAGACGATTAAGATCAATAAAATAATTACTATTACCTATTCTTACTATAATAACTTATTTGTGAGTTATTAACACTATCATTAAACAATATAATAATATTATTATCATTCATAGTATTAACCTTAGACCTTAGTCAGCTATCATATTATTAATATTGTTAATATAATTGTATAATAATAGTTATAATAACTAATAGGTAGCACTCGATATGCTGAAACATATTTAAACTACTAAAAAAAAAAAATAATATAATAATAAATATTAATCATTAAACAGCTAGGTTGTATTAAGTATTATTATTTATTACTATAGCTATGTTATTATTATAATTACCTAGGTCTAAATTGTAAAATGTAAATGCATATTTCCAATTAAATATTTTTAAATATAATACATTTATAAACAAGTATTTTATAAACTTTATAATATAAAGCATAAAGAGCAAATATATTTTTTTTGTCATGTTAGTATACTCTGAATAATTTTATAAGTTTTAAAAATTAGCTTACTAATGAAATAGTTATATTTTTTATATTTTATATATAATACCACCTATCTGAATATCCTGGTTTCGGCCTTGTGTAGTTTTTTTGTGGCAAATCCTTAATAGTATAGGTGTATCTTGGTTTAAGTGTATCTCAGTTTTACCTCGGTTCACGGACAAATCGGCGTCAGTGTACCTAGATTTGTGAAATAATTCAACCTAGATGGGCAATCGCAAGTCGTGGATTGGATTTAACACTTAATATATTTTTAACGTGGCTTAAACTACTTACCCTTTAAAATGTTCTGACATAACCATAAAGAATCCCTGAGATTTTCGTCAAATTCAATTGAGTAGTTTTTGAGTATATAAGCCATCCACATACATTTGGTTTTAAGTTATAGTTTCTTCATTCAATGCCATAAGCATGACAATTAGTTGCATGATTGTAATTGATCTGCTGACTGCTGACTGCCCTAGTAACCAATGCCAACCATTTGGCATTTATAAAAAAAATTTCAATTTCCACCGTGGATCTCAAGATCCCTGTTTGATCACCTGTTTAAAATGTGAATATCGGAAAATCCTTTCTCATTGCACATCTATCATTAGAGGAACCACTATTCCAAATTTCAAGTTCGTACGTTTTGTAGTTTTTGAGATTTAGCGATGAATGAATGAGTGAGTGAGTGGTATTTGGCTTATATATAATATATATATACATATATGTATATAGATTATATATAGAATTTCTGAATTCAATATTATATATTTTATGTTTGTTTTTAATAACTGTGTAATGTGTATACTATAACATATGTTGATGGTTGACTATAATATATTATAATTTATTATATACGCATATATTTATAGGACTTCCTATGTATATAATTCCTGATGATGCTATTTATGATCCTCCAAGATTATTGGAGTTTCTACGGAAAAATAAAATAACAAGAATGTTATTCACACCATCCCTTTTACAATCAGTCCTAGATTACAAGGGTATAAATGTACCCGAAGGATTCCAAACACTTAAGTAAAATATTTAATACGATATTAATAGACCATACTATTTAATAGGTACTCATTATATTAAAATGTTTCTTTAGATAAATTTTTTGTAAATTAAAAGTTTTATTTATTTATTGCATATTTATCAGACAAATTTGGATATGTGGGGAAGTAATGACATCATCTTTAAGAGACAGAATGGAAAAAATTGTTCCGTGGGTCAAAATGTTTAATTTTTATAGTGTGTCTGAATGCCATGACGTGACTTGTGCTGGTAAATAATTAATTAATTAATTATTTTTACCTACCTGTTATTTATTATTTAAAATTGTATATAGATGTTTCAAAAGCAAGTGACTTAGAACAAAGCAAATTTTCTACCGTCGGTGCACCTTTGCCTGGTGTTCATGTATTAATAATGGACAACGAATACGATGTAAAAAGTATAGGAATATCAGGCGAGGTAAAATTATATTTTGTATAATGTTGAATAATGTTTTTTATTACTTTTTCAAGTACACGTAGACAAATATTAACCACTTAAATATAATTCATCTTGTTTAATTGTATATAGATTTACGTCGGAGGACCAACACTTGCAATCGGATATTTAAATCGCCTAGAATTAACCACTTTGAAATTTATTAAACGACCCAGTACAGTACCAAAAGAATTTGGTGATCGGTTATACAAAACCGGCGATTGGGGTTATTTAAGAACTGATGGAAGTTTAGAGATTTGTGGACGATGTGATACTATGGTTAAAATTAGAGGCTATACTGTTGAACTACAGGTTAGTATATACCTAGCATATAAATTATAAACTGTCATCATGCATTCAACGACTATATAGATATTGATATAAATATAACAATGATTATACGTCATAAAATATAAAACAAAATCTATTGAAGTTCTTTCTCCAAAAAAATTGTTATGATGCTTTTGTTGTTTAACCATGATATAGGCGATAATTATTGTCCAATAAATCTAAAGAAAATTTCTTATATATTTAGATATTTAATATCTATCGTTATAGACTGTAGTCACTTAACGCTTTATAATATATAAATTAATAATTAGTTTACATAATTTATTTGTATAGGCTATCGAAGCTACTATTTTAAGTGAGCCAGAAGTAAATTCCGTGTGTGTTTTATCCATTGGAGAAGAAGGCACTGACAAGTATTTAATAGGATACGTTGTATTAGAAGCTGAAGCAAACTTATCGGCATCATCATTAAAACAAAGATTGAAGCTTAAATTACCATTTTACATGGTTCCGCCATTTTTCTTCTTTTTGGATAGGTTTGTATATAAAATATAATATATGGGTAACTCGTGCCAATTGCTATTATTTTATTATTTTTATAAATAATAAGCAATAGTTTAAAAATCATTTATTAAAGATGATTATTGGTTTATAATATTGTTAGGTAGGTAATTTTAACAAGTTTTTTTTAGTGTACACTTTTAGGCGTGTCTTAAACTCGTGGGTATGGACGGTATGGTAAAATAAAACCAAAATAATTTTCAATCAAAACTTTATGCATTAACGAAAACGATAAACAATATTATCTAAGTACTAAACGATTACATTTGATTATCACTTATCAATGTTACCTATATGGATATGCATAATATTTCATGATGTTTATTTTGTCATGGTCATATTCTTAATTCGTCTTTAGTATTAAATACCTACCTATAATATTGTTATTAATTAATATTTAATAATTATAGAATACCTACTTTTAAATATTAAAATATTACATTAACATAAATAATTATATTAGCTAGGGACTAGGGAGGTACATAAGTTATAACTTATAACAAAATTAAATAGTATAAAGTGATTTTTAATTATAACTTAATTGTAGATTGCCAGTTGTGGAAGCTTCTGGTAAATTGGATAAGTCAGTTTTGCCGAAAATTATCTTGGATGAAGTAAATGGTATTTTAGTTGAAAACTTTAAAACGCAAACTGAAAAAACAGTGGCTACCATATTTTGTAAGGCCCTAAAAACCTACAGTCTTGATGTTGAAGACAATTTTTTCGAGAATGGCGGGTAAGTGGAAAATAATCTATTAGAGTAACACTATTTAATATATTTTGTACACTACCTAGTACTACTGTACAAGAATATAGCTTGAACATCTATATACAAAATACACAACATCAAAATTTAAGTTTCAAATGTGTTAATTTTGTGGTATTGTTATCACGTGAAAAACATATATTACCTATTTTAAATTCTCGACAAACTTACAAATTATTAATCAATGTGCAGAAATGCCAAGTTTCTTTTCGTTGATCGACTACAATAAAGTAAAATGAATACACCAACATATAAAATACTTGTATTTTACAATTTATCTAACAACCATGACAGGCTAGGAAGCTAATTTTTGAATACCTACGTGGCTACGTAAGTACCTATTTTTAATTATGATATCTCTGTATTATAGTGGCACAATATTAAAGAGGTTAAGCCCCCTTGGATCGTCTTATGACCACTAATTATTCTTTTGACTATATCCTACAAATTGAAAAAAAAAACATTTTATCAAGTTTATCTATATTATGTAGTTCACGTTTAGGAAGATAGGTACCAGATAGAAGGTACCTAGTGTCGTATCTACTATCTAGTGGTATCCATACGGCATATTTTAATTGTAAAATCTATAGACTATAATATAAGCAACTATAACTCCGCTACTCATGCGTTTGTTGTCTCCGTTTTACAAAGTACAACATAGCAAATGCCACTGTCTTTACTCTCTAATCTCCATGACTCCATCCCATTCTCGAGTGTGTAAAGATTATAAAATCTACTTATTTTAGGACATACTGACATATATAGGACATAAGTATATTCCTACTATTCATGGAAAAAGATTATTAGTAGGTACCTACTAGGCAATACATTTATTATTTTATTCCAACAATAATACTATATTATAATTTATGAATATTTTTAATTTTAGGCATTCATTATTAGCAGCTAGTGTAATCGGCGAATTAAATTGTACATTTGGAACTCAATTCCGTGTACATGATCTATTTCTAAATCCCAATGTTAAAGCAATGGCATCGTTATTAGATCAAAACATGTCATCTGCATCACATGAAATTAACTTGATGGAGGAACTAAATAATCTTGTTGATGACTCTACTATGTAATGGATATAGATTCTTGATTAGATATAAGTATCTTATAAAGTAATAACATTTCATAACAAACATTATGTACATTTCTAGTTCAGATAAAATGATTAGATGGTTTTGGAGAGCTGTAAATCTAAATAAAAATAAATTCACTAATGGTAATGTACTCCTTACTGGGGCAACGGGATTTGTCGGTGCGTTTATTTTGCAAAAGTTATTGCAAACTCAAGTAATTATTATCTATATACTAATATTTATTCCTCTATTTTTATAACTACCTATTAAATAAAATATGTTTTTTCTAGGTAAACATATTTTGTTTGATAAGGGATTCTGCAGAATACAAACCTTTGGAAAAGCTTGAGCAGACAATGAAACGGTATAATATAAGTGTCGGTTCTTCAAGTGGCCCATTTTATTCTAAAGTTGTTGTCTTAAAAGGTACCTAACAATATACATTTTAAATTAAAGATTTGTGAAAGATACTATAGGTACATGCAGGGCCCCCACTAGTTGGGGAAGTTTGTTGAACCTGGAGTACAGGAGCCTGGCTATTTTAGGGGCCCGTTGAAATTAATTTGGAATTATTGAAATGTTGATAGGTATACTTATTTTATACACAATTTTTTTGACATTTTGCTATTTTAAGCTGCGGGTTAATCATTGATTACTAAAAAATTACCATAGGACACCTGTATCGCTTGTAATGGGTTGTATTTTATTATTGAAAGTTTTGTATAGGGACCGCAAAAACATTTAGTACATAGCCAAAACTTAATGTGTGGGGATTGGCCACCTAGGTGCATACTAAATTTCTACTTATACTCAGATAAAATCTTTTTTTTATTATTAGCTTTTAACCATTAATTATTATAGCTCAACAGTTACATACTTACATGATAATTTAATCATACCTATATTTAATTGGGCATTAGGGTAGGTATACATAATAGTACAGAATAGGGATATAATAAATATTAATTAGGTAGTATTTATTGTAACTAATAGTAATGAGATCATTTAAAGATATTATAATAATAAAATGATAAAATTATTATAGTAGGTATACCTAAAACAAAATGAATAGTTATAATATAGTCATTAGGGAGTAGATATAATTTGAGTTAACTAACCCTAACGTTAATCAAACTATCAAGGGCTATTACAATTGTTGATAAATATAGGAATTAACTTATAATTGACAAATAATACATCATAAGCAATGCTGGATTCGGATATAATTTTTCCCAGGGTCGGTTTTGTTCTTCCCACTCTAAATACTGCCTCTAAAATATAAATGATAATCCATACAATAGACATACAGCCAGTCTAGGCAATAACTTTGTTACTTCATTTGTTACACATTACGTAATTTCACTAGAATTATTTCCAAGTGACAAAAAGGTAATGGAAATTACTTTTGATAGGTAATTTCTATAGTATAACGCGTTACAGTGACAAATTATTTATAATTATTTATTTATAGTACCTACCTATTGCAAATTGAAAATAGGAAACTAAAAATATTATATCCATGTAAAAACAAATTTTTCTTTGATGATGAAGTTGTTGAAGAACCATATCCAGAAATTGAACGATTTATGAAAACTCCTTATACATCTGATCTCACAGTTTTAAACTCGATGACGTTAGTCAAGAATATTTTTATTAAATAAAACACAGCTTTTGTAGATCGATTATTTAGTGTTGAAAGTGACATTTGTTCTAAAATAAGATGCGTATGAGCTATAACAACTTTGAAGATACTCTATTATGTAAAGTTAATTTAAAAAAACAAATAAATAATAACATATTGTAATTAATGAACTAAAGAAAAGATTTTAATTTATTTATTTAATAGGTAGGATTATGTTGTGAGTTAGTGACATAAATACATAATATACTTAACTATATAATAGTTAATTACTATTGATAAGTACAATAAATTATAAAGAACTATTTTATAATAGTTATAAGTAATTAATATTGTTATGTACTTATGTATTAACTGTACATATTTTTTAACTAGGTATTAGTGGTGGGCATATCCGGATTTCAAAAATCCGAATTATTCGGATTTGTCAAATCCGGATTTAGAAAATCCGGATTTCACGGATTATCCGGAGTATCCGGATTATTCAACTCGATTTTGCTGTTCAATGACTCATTTTTATATAATAATAATATTTTAATTCTATAATATAATTTTCAGACATGGGTATACAAAATTTCGAACACATTTTAAGTACTAGTGATGTTTTGCGCTTAGCTGTAATAAAAACAATTACTTAATTATGTAAATGGTTTTATTGAAATTTTTAAGCACATTTTTATTTGTAAAAATTAATTATTATTTTTTTATACTAAAAAAAAAATGTAAAATAATGTAACATAACATTTTATATAATAATTATTAAATAATATCTAACAAAAATCAAAATAACAAAATAAATACTTTATAACATAGCAAAAATTATATTTAATCTCACTAGGTAAATAATATATATTAATAATACAACAATAATTCATACAAAACAGTAAACATATTCATGCATATTACTTAAATTATTTTTTTTAATTAAAAATTATTATTTTGTTTTAAAAAAACTAAGGCTGACAAATGGCATGGTGTAATTCTATTACGTTTTGGGGATAATATATTACCGGCTGTTGAAAAAACTCTCTCTGATGAAGCAGAAGATGCTGGTATACATAATATTTGTTTAGCTAATACGGCTAACGTTGGATAAATGTTTTCATGATCTTTCCACCATGCACATGGATCTGCATTATGATTTATTTGAAATTCCGCCATATACCTTGAAAACTCGTCAGTATCATTATTTGGTTCTTCTTCAAGTAATTCATCAAGTGCTGTGCGTTTTTCTGTAGGTATACGTACATCAGTATTTCTGCTTAACAAAACCATTTTTGAACGTACTATTTGTTTAATACGATTTTTAATATTTTCGGAAGATTCAAATGACATATTTTTGTATCTAGGATCAAGTATGCTAGCCATTTGAGTGATACTAATTTCTCTTTCGCAATCGTTGTCAACATCAATTTGTACAGAAAAACGTGTTGATAATTCGTGAATAATGGTCTCTTTGAATAGAGTTGAAAACCTACTATCTAGATTATTGGGTTTATAATGTTTTACAATAAGACTTTTAACAATTGGTAAAACCTGAAAATAAACACAACAATTTTATGATATTTACAAAATAATAATTATTGTTGAATATTAATTTATACTTATAATTTTTAATCAACTTACCATTGATATAGTGACATTTTGATCAGCACATAAAACTGTTGTTGCTGTTTTTAATGGTTTCAATAAAGTAACAAGTATTTCTATTTTTTCCCAGTCTTCTTCTAGTAATTCTTGATCTTTCGCGATCTTACTATTAAAAAGTGTCCGATCAGACATAATGACAACTACAGCTGAACGAAGTTCCAACAATCGTTCTAACATACCTAGAGTAGAATTCCAACGTGTAGGGCAACTTTGTACAAGATTAAGTTTTTTGCACTCTTTCTCAGCTAAATAATTTTCTAAGGCATATGTTCTTTTAGAAGATTGTCGAAAACTAGCAACAATTTTTGATGCGGTTTTTAATAAAGGACGACATGTATTTAAATCTAAACATTTTTTCACAGCTAATTGTAGTGTATGAGCAGCACAACGATTTGAATAAATATCTTGATCGTAAAATAGTTTTACAGCATTTGAAATGTTTGCAGCATTATCATGACTAATTCCCGTTATTTTATTATTTAAATTCCAAGACTCAATAACATTCATAATACTGTCTTTTAAATTTTCAGCCGTATGACTTTCTTGTATTTCTTCAATTGAAAGAGTTACACTATACAATTTCCAATTATCATCAAAATAATGAGCAGTAAATGTTAAATATGAATCAATTGCTGTTGATGTCCAACCATCAGTTGTTAAAGAAATATAATTAATGTTTTCTATGATATTTCTGATACTTTGTGATTTATCTATATACATTTTTTCAATACGTGTAGTAATGCTTTTTCGCGATGGAATAGTATAAAGTGGCTCAATTGTTGAAATTAATGAACGAAAACCTTTATTTTCAACTGTACTAAATGGTAACATATCAACAATTATCATTTTGCAAATACTTTGCGTAATAATTTCACATCGATTTTTATCTAATGGTCTTGAATTTCTTTTACAAATGTTATCGTTATGGTAGTGCTTTTTACGTTTCAAAGCAGGGCTGATTGATGATGAGGAAGTTGACTGAGAAGAAATGAAAGTTGAAGATGTTGAAGCTATTTGTTCATTATCGCTATTGCTCTCATTACTATCAATTTCTCTACAAAAAAATATTTTGGGATTTTTAATCTAGTGTAATAACAATTATTCAATAATTAAAATTAAATAAAAAATGGGAGCGTCGCGAGACGTACCGTAAAAGTGAGAACTATATTTTCAGGTTAGATATTATGATGACATGGTATGATAAATGCAAAATATTATTACAATATAACAATCAAATATACATATATGTCATCTTAAAATTAATTATTTTCTACTAATACAATGGTAACACTTTCAATAGCTCGTGCAGGTTCTACATTAGGTAGAACATTAGGCAATCTATCTGCGGTAGATCGCGGACCCCGTACTGTTTGTACGTACCTAAGTGTATGATTTAACAGTAAAGTATCAAAGTATTACCAAGTTTGTTATTTTTACTTAATTCCGCCTAAGTTGGATTAATATAATTAAATAATACAAAATCCTAAACTAACCTAACCGTACTAAAATACAATGAAAAAAACCAAATTTAACACTCTTTAAATTAGCCTATCTTCTTACCAGAGGTCTAATCTACGCACAGACATTCATTTATATACATAAATATGTATATTGACAAAAAATAATAATAGAAATCAACAAACGTGCCAGATTAACCAATAGCAACCAATTATATATTTATTTACGCGGACGTTCAACGAAATAGGTCCCCAATTAAGCGCATATAGCGCATATTATAGCGCAATAAAGTTCTCACTTTAATAACTAATTAAAGCACAAACAGTGTAGTATTAATAACATGCTTACCCTGTATGTTCTTTAGCGTGCTGTTCTTCATTAATTTCGTTTGCAGTGGGCTTATGCCACCGATTATAATGCGACCATAAAATAGATGTAGATCCCATATTTTTTAAAACGTCGTTGCATACAGAACATATAGCAGTTTTATTTGATTCGCCACGCGTAAAAAAATTCCAAATTTTACTTGGAGGCATTATAGTACAATTATTCAATGTTAACACGTTTGATGCAACAGAAATACTATTCCTACAAATATGTCTCCACTCTCCACTTGATATTTTTCGATAATTTTTATTTGATAATTGTAAAAGAACATGTCCGAGTAAACAATTATATCGATAACAATTATTGTTGTAAGATAAATTTAACTTATCTTCAAAAAACCTTTTTCAATAACCATCCGAAGGTTATGCAGTAAAGATTAATTAATTGGGTATACACTATACTTATCTATTTGGAATGTATACATTTCGAACGATTTTTATGATACGAACTTTGATATAATATAACATTTTGTTAAATTTTCATTATAATAAAATAATTTATTTTACCATACATTAAAAATATTTGTAAGTCTGAAGTCACATAAAAAAGCAAATCCATAAATCCGGATAATCCGGATAATTCGGGAAATCCGGATAAGAATTTGATTCAAATCCGGATTTGGATATCCGGATATTCGGATAATTCAGATATTCGGATTTCATGCCCATCCCTACTAGGTATAGTAGGTTCTAATTTAAGTTAAAATTCTAAATTATGTATAAAGTTGGAGTAACCTTGTTCCATCTATAATAATATATTATATTTATAAATTATTTTAACAGTTTAACTATGTTTTAGGTGATGTGTCTTTAGTACATTTTGGAATGTCAGATGATGACTATGAAGCAATATGTTTTGATATTGATTATGTTATACATGCAGCTGCTCAGGTTAATTTATTATATCCATTTGAAGCATTGTATACAAATAATGTCATAGGTACCAAAAATATAATACAATTTTGTATGGATGGTAAAATTAAACCATTGCATTATATTAGGTTAGTAAAAAATGGTCAATAATTAAGACTTTTATTGATTTTTTATTGTTTAACAATTTAAAAATAATTTTCAATTAATAAATACAATGGGTTTTGTATTATTTATTTATTCTTAATTCACCCTCAGAGATAATTAAAATTAAAAACAAAATTTAAACAGCTTATTTTGTATTAGATTCAGATCATTCTATGGAAATATTATAAATTTATATTATAGCTTTTGCCTATACTCTATATGTTACTGAGTACCCCAGCTATACTTTGCTACACAGATATACATACTATAACACTTTAAACTATAATAAACCTTTTTAAAAACACTGTCTTGTATGAACATTATGAGTATTAAAACTAGTATAGTGTACTTGAATGCTGCAACTAAATAACAAGTCGATGAAATAAAGTTTCATTGATTGAACTGAGTATTATTATTTATTTGTAATAGAAACTACTTATTTTAATAAAATACATAAGACACATTTTACCGTTGACAACAAATATTAAAAAAACAATAGTAAGATTATACAAAAGTTTAAAACATTAATAATAAGCCATATGTAAATAACCACAATATTTATAATAATGCTAAAAATTATAATATAATATATAAACATGAAAAAATGTTTATCTGCCACATTTTTAGCTCATCAGCTGTATTTCCTCAAGGGCTTAAAGATATTTCAGAGAATGATAACCCTGAAAACTGGGCACCATTGCTCAAAAATGGTTATGGGCAAACTAAGTGGCTGGCTGAACAATTAATTTTGAATGCTATTAGAAAAGGATTACCTGCATCAATATTTAGATGTGGAAACATAAGTGGAAGTAGATTGGTATCTAGCTGGAACTTAGCAGATTTTACTTTATTTATAATACAGGGTGTATTATATACAAATGTATATCCTGACATAAGCTGGGAGGTAAGTATTATAATAAGCATATGGTATTAACATATTATTATGATATAAGAAGATAAATTATAAAATAAACAATTTATTAATATGCAAAATTTTTACAGATTGAACTAACACCTGTTGATTTTGTTGCAAATACTATTGTGGAACTGACACAGAATATAAATGACTCATCAGGAAAAATCTACCATTTAGTTAATGACACATTGAACTCAAAGTAGGTATTATGTTTTTAAATGATAAATGGTAATTATATAAATAATATATTATTGGTATTTTCATAGACATTTATGGGAAGTAATGAAGGACGTTGGATACAGTTTAGAATGTGTATCTTACAAAAAATGGACAGAAATAATTGAAAAAAATTCAATTCTTCAACCTCAATTAGCTTCACTTACTTATTTATTAAATTCTACTGTAGAAGATAATAATTATTTAGAGAATCAATCAACAGTGAAAAAAATAAATGTTGAATCGTATTTAGCTTCTGCCAATTTAAAGTATCCAAATTTAGACAGTAATGAATGCCATAGAATATTAAAAACATTAGCCAATTTGAATTTAATTCCACAAATGGCCATTACCAAAGGTAATTTAAATTTATAGTATTAACAATGGAGGATGATTTTATAATAAAAAATATTTTAAATCTTTTATCTGGATTAAAAAATAGTTAATAATTAATATTTACATTCTATATTAGTTAAGTACTTACTTAATGTAGATGACACTACAACAATTTGTATTTTAAATTTATCTATTCTGAATTTCTCATGTTATAATTATGTATTTTTTAAAAAAATTGGTAAATATATTTTAAGTATTTCAAATTTAAATTAAATTATTTCATATTTTAATGACTAAATATTTATAATATGTTGAACTTACCCTTCATAATATGGAGCTATTTATAAAAAATATAATTTATTCAAATTAAGTTTACTATATTAATATGACTAAAAACCAGTTATTATGGTTTCTAATTAACTAGAAACTACATGTCAAGCGAATGACTGGGAGGCAGCCTCTTAAAGATCAAGTGTGACGTGTAGTGGGAGGAGTGTATAGGATAGCTACAATGCTACATTCTATTCATTATATACCTAGTTGTTAGTAGCTGGTTTGCCTGTAGCTGTCTGTACATATTGAGATGATACACCCATACACATCTCTTGTAAAATTTTAAGTATCCCGTTGATAAGCTCTTGTTTCCTGTTTATTCTATCTTAGTCCATACGAATAACCTAATGTATGATATGATTGACACAATATACCTGATTTTTTTTAGGTTCAGAGAAATCATTACTAACACAGTCATTGCCTTTAAAGTCAAAAATTGTATTTATTACTGGAGCTTCTTCAGGAATCGGTTACGAAATAACTAAAAGCCTGGCATTAGCTGGAGCCATAGTGATTCCAACAGGAAGACGAATTCATCTTCTGATGGAATTAAAAAAGAAGATATATTCATTAGGTGTGACTAACAAAAACACTGTTTTTCCATATGAAATGGATGTTACTAATCCGATTAATGTAAATTTAATTATTTAGTTTATATATTGCTTTATAAGCTGATGTTATAGCTGTTATATATAATATATAAATAATATATAGGTAAGAACAGTGGTTAGAAATGTTGAAGAATCAATCGGCCCAATTGATATAATGATTATAAATGCAGGAGTAATGTTTTTTACAACATTTGATAAATGTAAATTAGACGAATGGGATGAAATGGTACGAGTGAATTGTAATGGTATGTTAAATTGTCTTGGAGCTGTTCTTCCTACCATGACATTAAGAAATTCTGGCCATGTTGTAAACATAACATCAAACGCTGGTCGAAGAGTAAGTAGTGAACTCAGAACTTGCATTGGTAGTTTTATATATAAATCAAAAAATGAATGAAATTTTAAAGTCATTTCCAGGTTTAGGGGTATACTCAGGAACAAAATTTTTCATGGAGGGCATAGCTAGTGCACTAAGAACTGAGATGACTGAGCACAACATAAAAGTCACCTGCATTCAACCTGGAGATGTTAAAACTGAATTAATAAATAGAACTAGTGATTATGAGGTAAAATAGTTTCCTGTATTATTTTGATACAATAATGATATTATTTTATAAATTTAGGCTTTAAAGCGATATGACTGCAGCTCTAATAATGAAATACTCGACCCATCAAATATCGCAGATGCTGTCTTATTTGCAGTTAAACAACCATCATTTTGTGCTGTCAATGAAATTCTAATCGAACCAAAAATGCTACCAATTTAAATATTTGATATCACAATTCCATATTGTACAAAAAAAGAAAGAAATGTATTCTATTTTTATTTTTAATGAAATAAATTAACCATATAAAAAATTTTGAAACCTCAACATAATTAACCTATCATTTTTATAAAAGATGAGAAACAGGACTACAATATGATAACTCTAGTTAAGTGTACCTAATAACTATTTATAAAAAATGTGAATTTTGAGTTTAGATATTAGTGGAATTATATAATTAATCTTAAAAAGGTGGCCAAGTGGGTGTCGCTCTGCTGTACAGTAAGTGGGTCACTGTTATAGATGGTGTTAAATTTGAATTCAATGATATAATATAATTGTATAAGAAAAACTGTTCTGAGCAAAGACGGTCAGTCAGCTTATGATGTTCATTTTTTTATGATGTGTGACGTGTGTCTGTCATCACCTTTTAAGACAGTAAAAGTGCTTGGATTTTCATCAACAGTAACTTTTTTGATAGGAAAGTGAATCTAGTTGGTTTTTTGGGGGGTCAAAAGTAAAAATTTAACAGTAGTTTTCAAAAGTGATATGAGAAACAAAAGAAAAATAAATGAAAAACGGGGATTTTTCCGCAAAATTTGTTTTTGAGAAAATCGATTTTGGTTAACTCTAAAACAATTGACCGTAGGTATATGAAATTTTGACTGAATGTTTATATTAGCATTTTCTATACACCATGACATTTTCCAAATATTTTGACTTATATTGAGCTTTTTACGGACATTTGATCAGTTTCCATTTTTTTTAGTTTTTTTTTCTATAAATATCAATAAAATTTTATTTGTAGGAAAAAAAAGCGTGAAAATTTAATGCAAGGTTCCTGATATATTGTTACAATAGCAGTTGAAAAATATTAAATATATATTGGTACAATTTTTTTTTATAAGCATTTAAAGTTCAAATTTTGACAAAATTTAACAAATTTAAAATTTAATAATTATTTTGTAGTAAAAAATGTATTTCATGTTCAACTTTTATAGCTAAGAATTGA
The DNA here is from genome assembly GCF_019925205.1 of Metopolophium dirhodum. Taxonomy (NCBI): domain Eukaryota; kingdom Metazoa; phylum Arthropoda; class Insecta; order Hemiptera; family Aphididae; genus Metopolophium; species Metopolophium dirhodum. Next base: position 23,216,957 of record NC_083565.1, on the reverse strand, counting down.
AAATTTAAAACAATGTTCCACGTAAATAGGTTATTTATAAATTACTTTATTCACATTAATATCATCAAATATACTTGGTAATAGCATAGGTTGACTGACCATTTTCGCTCAGAATCGTATTTCTAATACAATGATATTATATCATTGAATTCAAATTTAACACCATCCATTACAGTGATCCACTTGTAACCTACTGTACAGCAGAGCGACATCCACTTACCCATCTTTTTATTTAATTTATTTGAATTCTAAAAAATAAAAATAGGTATCTATATGAAATTGAACTAAAATTGACTTATTGACCATTATAATACTATACATAATATTTTAATACATATACACCAGTATAAATACATTTTCACAAACAATTTCATTTTAGTGATATTTCATGTGATAAAGATTAATACAAAATATAGCCAATATAGGTACCATTGGAAGATATATTCTAAGACCGTGATAGGTACTGATAACCGCATATAAAGCAGCGCGAGGGTACGCCGATACTTATACACCATAGACGTAGACCTAAAGGTCTATGTTATACACAAGTATTAAAGTAGCACATGCCGCGCGTGGCTTAGGTACAACGACAAAACTGGAGGGGCGCAGTTCAAATATAGTGGTGAGCGTATGCGCGCAGAGGAGATCGCCGAGCTGAGGCAGATTGAGCCGACAAGCCACGAGTGAAGCCTACTGGGCTATACACGGCGTATTCCGTCGAATTAAAAAAGCATTGGTTTATAATATTTATATCGGCTCCGATATTATAAACTAATGCGTTTTTAATTCGACGGAATACGCGGCGTCCGAAACGCGATCGAATTTGCTACGCTGTGTATAGCTGTGTATAGCCCCGGCCGCGTATTTACGTATTTTCCGTCTCGAATATTTTGGTATCTAATCAAATATAAATAGATGCCCCAACAGAGACGCAAAGTTACACCAACATAGAAGACAGCTCGGAATCAAATAATAATTTTTGAAACATACAAACATACAAACCATTAATGATCAGAAGAAGAACCAGAGAATGAATCATTTACAATTCTCAAAAAATGTTCAATGATTTATTATACTAGTTATTTGGCGAAAAAATGTTTGATAAAATTTCAATGTGAACAATGTAAAAAAATAAAAATACTTACTAAAACCAAATATAACTTAGATTCTAAGGTTAGAAAAATGTGTACAAATATGTTTAAATGTTTTTAAGCAAAATCACATCAGTTTTAAAAGTGAAAAACATTTAGTTGATCAATTAGTTGACTAAATTTAGTTGACTTAATCTTATCATAATATACTCAAAACTATTGAGAAACAAGAACCTCCATGCGTGACGCTTAAAAGTTAAAATAAATAAAACAAAATCGTTTGTTTTTTGAAATATTGTTGTCGTAGAGATGTAGAATTATAGTCAAGTTATTGCATAGATCCCTGCATTACATTTGCCGTGAACGATGAATGCAGAGGCGTGACAAGAAATATTATGTGTGTTTTTCAAATGTAATTGTAATAATATATTAGTGGCCTTGTATTCAATTTTCAAGTTTTTTTTATCCAACTAATAAAATTTCATTGACATTCATAGAAAAAAACCAAAAAATTGGAAACTGAAAATATCCGTAAACAGTTCAAAACAAATCAAAACATTTGAACATTTTATCGTGTATAGAAAATTTGATTATAAACAATCAGTGAAAATTGCATGTATCTACGGTAATTTGTTTTAGAGTTACATCAAAAACCAAAGACAATTTTGTCAAAAACCGATTTTGCGTAAAAATTCTCGTTTTTCGTTAATATTTTTTTTTCCCATTGCTTTTGAAAACTATTGGGAGTTTTAATTTTTGAACAAACAAGTACCCACCGATATTTTAAATGAGACCTACTAACTTTTAGAAATGTATGCAAGTTATTGTAAATAAAAATAAATATTTATTCAGGTAATCTAGCTTTTTTCTGACTTTGTACGTGGTAATGTCAGTGGTAAATCGATCCGATTCCGCGTACGAAATCATACTGCTGGTAAGAGACAAATATTACTTCATGTTGTTTATATTATATATGGCCTATACCGGGAATGGAAACTTAATTGCATCTATAAATAAAACACATACTAGCTATTACAATAATGTAGAGTGTAGACAATAGTATTTTGTGTGGCAAGGGCGGTTAGTGAGCTATTTCAGTCGCGGGCGAAGTGTGCGGCTACGAATCGTCCACATTTTTACTATTATAAAACTGCATAGAGCATATTATGAGGTGGTGATATGTAAAAACCTACAAATCAGGACCTTACTTATAAGTTATACTTATAAGTAATAATATTGATTTTATAATATACAAAATTATAAAAACTAACTGTAATACCTAGTGATTATAGTAAATATATTTACTTGATCATTGGCTATCTCAAAATGTCCATCAACAATAGTGTCACGACCAGTCCACGTGACTAAAGGATTACATAAAAATTGTTTAATTGCTTAATCAACTGTTCAGTATAATAAATGTTGTGCATATTATCTTGTAGTTAGTTGAAAAATGTATCTTTTGTAATAAATTATGTATTCGATTGAACAGACAATTTAAATCAACTTGAACCAATGAACAACACCACCACGTTGGTCGGATCAAATAAAATATTTTCACTGTACGATTACCAAGTCCCAGTATATAACCAACTTACTATACTACTATAGTTTATAGATACGACTGCTGTGGTTCTAGTAAACTCACTTCTAGCTAACTATATACCGACCTAAAATAAAAAAATGATCAATTTTAAATCGATAACACTTTGAATGAAGTACTAAGAGGATGTCAGCGCACCATTTGTTTTCTCTCTCTGACCCACGCACAACATAGAAAAAAGGCATTTGCGCAGAATCGTTTTTCTATGTTTTTAAGTAATCTTAGAGTAAAATCACCCATTATAAAAAGATAGAGAATAATATTTTAGAGGGAATGACATATCGATTTTATATTTTATTATTATTTGACTTTGTATTCGACTTTCAAAATAAACAAAAAAATAATGTAAATTTAATATTCAACATTTAGAGAAATCGATATGTCATTCCTTCAAAAATATTATTCTCTATCTTTTTAGTAATGGGTTACTCTTAGTTAGTTTTAACTAAGATTACTTAAAACATAGAAAAAACGATTCTGCGCAAATGTGTTTTGTCTATGTTGCGCTTGGGCCAGAGAGAGAAAACAAATAGTTCGCTAACATCATCTTAATACAATATTGTTAACCACTCTCCTGGACTAGGAAATTCCATAATATACAAATTCAGAAAACAGGTGCATGATTTGGTATTGCATTGTTTACAAAAATGTATCTTTTTTCTAAAGAATACTTTATATCTAAAGTAGGTACAAGTTATACAATTAATTATAATACATTTTTCTATAGTTAAATTTGGTTAAAAATATGCTTACCAACTGAAAACCAGTCCCTGTAAAGTGCTTTTTGATAATTTAGTTCCAAATTTCCAATTGCTTCTTATAGCAGTTTAAAATTACACTCCGCAAATTAACTACGTTTTGAACTAATTCAATGAGACTACAACCGAGTATCATAGGTTGCATTTTAAGCAATAAATTCAATAATTTTAAAAATTATGTAAATAGTACATTTAAGGCTGCTGAAAGCTGGTCGATTTTTGTACATTTAGATCAATAAGTGGAAGAAAAAAAATCTTTTGAATTTATTCTTTCTAGAATATTGTTTACATCCAACCCCTTAAAAATGGTTGGCTTTTAACGGCCTTAAATTGCTTAAGTCTCTAGTTGGTATATATAGTTCCATACACCCAATTCACTAATTCTACATGAAAGCTGTTTAAAATTTTCCATTTTTAATAAAACAACAACAGTTTCAACAGAAAAGTACGTTTAATAGCCTATCTGCGACGCCTTAAAATTGTAATATTGCCTTTGAAATGCATTGAAAATAAATTATATTTATTGTAATTATGACGCATCTGCATAGATATTTATAAATCATTATAAAGTTGTACGTTCGGAAATATAAAAAATACAGTTTTAAAAACTAATTTTCTATGCTTTTTGTTTTTCTCAATTAATATCAACAAAAGTATTGGCATTTTTTACACTTAAATTACCTAAATATGCCAAAAAAAGGGAATATGTTAATAAATTTAAAGTAAAAGTTTCACCTTTGAAGTATCTGTTTTATGAAACAAATTATGTACTTTTAAGTTGGAATAATACTAGAGGCAAAAAATAATGCACTTTGTTTCGAAATCCAGCCCTAATGATAACAGTTTACCGCCATATGAAGTATTTGAATTTGTATTATTCAAAGACATTGTAGTAGCATACATTTTTATGTCTTGTCAATTGGACGTTTTAATAGAAATTTTTTATTTAATTTTTTCGACAAAGTATTACCTATTAATCGCCATTGATAATTTAAAAATAATACTTACCGAATTTTTATAAAATAATAATAAATATTGAATCAAAATAATCAAACAATACACTGATCCGTTACTCACCGATGGTGCTGTTATCAACGTGGTGACGAACGAGGGCGAATTATGCCGATGGGCGATGGCCAATGGTCGTTCAGTTGATACTATTCGTTAATATTTCCGTTCGTTGCCCTGCCAGTCCGACGTCCGGTCACAGTTCCATATTAAACACTTTATTTGTTAACTAAAACTTTTTGTTGACTCTAATCGCAACCGCATTTCTTTGAAAATTCCCAAAAGAACTTAAAATGACTTCCACAAATTTCAACGTTGGCATCGGTGACATCAGAAGAAACACCAGCAAGTAAGTTTGAGCCAAATCACGTTGTTTTGTCCGTACGCGTTTACGTATGATATTATTACCTCTTATACTCATGATGAAAAACATGAGCTGTATGAATATTTTGATGTTATAATAATATTAATGTATAGTTTAAATTTACTGCAATACGACTCAAATTAAATTTAGTCGTTCTTTGGTTATTTCCCATTGAATTTATCTGTATACTTTGTTAGGGCGGTGTTTTCCCGCTAAAAAGTAGAACAAAGGATAACTAGTAATATATTATGCACGAGAATATTTTTGCGATCGATATCCACAATTTATAGTAGTAACACTCGGCCACTCTAATTAATAGTAATTACCTAACAACCAACCAAATATATGTATCATTTGTTATTTTTACTTATGAGTTATGAGTATATGAATCGATGTTTGATTATTTTATGTATATAAATTGTAAACGATTTTTCCAATTGAACTATAGATAATATTAATTATTTTTATGGATAAAATTATATTGGTATTTTGAACATTTTGTTGCCTAATTTATAGGTAGGTACTATTGTATTTGTAATAAATAACTTTTTGAATTTAATTACTATAAATGATCATGAACCAGATGCAGCAAAAGTGTTGACAGATAGAATACCCAGAAATATAAAAACAAATACCAATCTTTGATTGATTATCTATCTCTGTTTATCTAATTTGTTTACACATGTTATTAAAGCAACTATATTATTCTTGAGTGGCGCTTGATGGCAGTTGGAATTACCAACTCAGAAAAGAAGTCTAAATTTATTATTATTTATAAAATAAGTCTGACCGAAGTTTTAATTTATATTTTATTCCTATTAACAATGATTACAATTAAAAATTATTGATATCTTCTTCCAATTCCATTTTCCAGTTTAATGTGTATATTACCATTGATTATAAATAAATTAACGATTTTAAGATGATGATAAGTTAATTCAATGATATTATTTCTATGAGATAGATAACTACTAGTTTTCTTACCTTACAGTATTTCACTTTTTGATCAAGTTTTATTTTTGATGTTATCTTATACCTATTACTGATTCATTTTCATATCTTTATTATTTACTACTTTACATTTTATAACCCATCTATGTAATACTTTATAATTCAGAACCATAACTATTGCGAAGACAATTACTGTCCAAGGGAACGATTATAAAAAATTGGGGTCTAGTGAATAACCCAACTTAGGGCATTAGCTTACACATCCAAATTGTAGGTATACAAAATAACCTACATTTAGACTAGAAATATAATTTTTAAAAAGTCTAATACAACTTACACCAATATATTATATAGATACTATAATAAATGTTTTGCATCTCCCATTTATTTGAACGATTTTTCACTCCTAAATTTTTTACCTTGAACCATCTCTATTTTTAACTGAATTAATTTTTTTTTCTGCATAATATATTCATAAATAATTTATTAATAGTTAATAATAAATCATAGGTATTATATTGAAGTTAATAAAAATATATATGTTATATGCATTAGCTTGAATTTTATGTTTTAAATTTGTATGACAAGTAGTTACTATGGTTACCAGCTCGGTTACCAGGCATTACTCAGTATTTTAAACAAAAGGATTCAATAGTATGTTTGTACTTTTAAAATTAAGTATTTAAAATACCTCCCAAATATTATAAAAAGTTAAATATTTGAGTAATACTCAAATATTTTTTAGAAGTATTTGAAATAACCTTTAAAAACAAAAAAAAATTTTATTTAGTTCTAATATAATTTGTTATAGTAAAAAATCTAATCAGTCATGTTAGTTCCTTTTTAGTGATAGTTCCATCACAACAATGAACTTTTCTCTACAGAGGTATAATATATTAGATTAAAACTATATAGGTATGTATTTGGATAATTGGATATTCCATACCGTCGTCGATCCTGTCGACGATAAACAATAATAATATTATTGATAACCATTTTCTTGGTAAATAGGTAGTACTAATAATTAGTAATAATATTTTGTATAGTTAAATAAATTAAAAGTATAATAGCTGCTAAGCAAAAGCTTGTTGCATAATATATATTTTGTTATTGACTTAATTAGCTTATTCTGGTACCGTAGTCGTCGACGACTGGAGAAAAATAATATTTAATGAAGCTATTAATCGATGTAAACCGATATCGAATTGTCCATAAATGACTCGATAAATGATAAATATATAATATAATATTGTTATTATGTTGAAGGATAAACATGACGGCACGTTTTTTTTTTATTTAACAAGGATGATAAATAGAAACAAATTAAGAATTAAAATAATAAAAAAAAGTATTCAATCAAATAGTATTCAATAGTAAAAAAAAGTATTTGAATACTTTTACTCAAATACTTTACAACACTGCCTGTATATAATTGTATGTATAATGTCTAATGTTTATGTAATGTATAAACAGTGATAGTGTAAGCATACTCATCCCACTTATAACCCTAGCTAAAGGGGATGCTTTTTATCCACAGTTAGAAGTAGGAGGATCATGCCCCCTGCGTCCCCTCTCCACTTTAACCCCTGAGTATAGGCTTAAAGATTCTATAAATATAGATTATAAAATAAACATTATTAGAAAAAATATTTTTATATGTAGGTATCAGTTAAAAAATAATTTTTAATATTTTAAAAAATAGTTATTAAAATATCACCTACCTGCATAGAAATATATAGAAAAATATTTTTACTTTATTTCACAATATGAAATATCTATTAATTAAATAAGCAAGTAGGTATATGAAGTATTGCATTAAAATGTAATATAATATAATTAATACATATCTAAATACACTACTTTATCTATATTACAATACATTGTCGACTGTAGTATAATGCACTTGATTATTCATAACTAATAAGTAATAACTTATATAGTATTTAATAAAAAAAAAATTGTCTTTCTTAACTTCAGGTTTGGCACATGATGGTGGTTTATTATATACCTACCACCATTGTACAATATTAAAATTTACATACATATTTTAGTAAATATTATAATAAATTTAATTTATTAATAAATCATCATAATATTATATTTGTAAAACTACCTCACAAAATGGGATTAAAATCTACTTTTAAGCAGTTAAATATTTTTTTATATTAAATAATTCTTTAATGTTAAAATAATTTCATATAACTTAAAAATGTAGTTAAAAAAACCTAGCATTATGATGTTTTATAATGAAATGTATTCAAAATGTATATAGGTACTAATACTATACTATACTTCCCAATAATTATCGATCTGTCATTGTCTGTCGATGTATTTTTACATGTTATTGCAGTACATAGTACTAGATTGAGACAGATTCGTAAAAGTAATTTTATTTTAGTTTCAATTTATAATCAAATGCTTTCTATAGACAACGCCCTTCCTGAATATCTGTTGTACCTAATCATAAGCCATTAACTGCTTATTGTTTAGAATACTATATTAACAAATAATAATTGAAGATTATGAGGAGTGGTATAGAAGTTAAATTGAATAAGCATTTGTTTTTGTTAGAAATATAATTGTAACACAATATGTTTCATGAAAGTCTATTAAAATGAAATGAAACCTTTAATTTTAATAGTCTACTGTTTAATTTAATACTTTAATCGTCACAATGGTAAAATATCTTCCAACATGATTGTTAAGAAAAAAAATATAGACTAACATCATACTATTATCGTTGATAAAATGTAAACATGAGTCTGAGTTCAATATCGTTTATCACTACAAAAACGTTTATTGAAAATTGTAGTTTTTTATGAAAAATGTAAATAAATACATAATAAGTAATAATATAATTGACTAACTTTTATTCCGTTTAGATTATATTCAACTGATGATGTATTTTTAGAGTGTATAATATGGCAAATTGGTTTAAACTCAAAAAATTGATTCACATTTTATGCTTATAACGGTTTATTAGTTATTTATTTATTTTATTTGCTTAAAAATAATAACAATTATTTTAATCCTAAGTACTCTACATTTTCATGAAAATACGATACGTATCGGTACGTTTTGCCGCACGTCAAGTACGTCATTCACTTCTTAAACACTTGATATTGTACCGAATTACCTATACTACAATATAAAAATATTGATAATTCCTTCTATTATTTTTCCTATGCGTAAATAAGTATTCTAAATGTTTATTTATAAAACGATTTTATGTATAAAAAATAAGGAATGTATCAGTTATTTTTAAACTTCCTTAATTCGTATTAGGTCTTCCAGTAAATTGCTTATCTTATAGCCATCGGTTGAACCAAAAAAAAATTTCTCAAAAAGTCCTCAATTGTATGCATTATTTAAGCTATTTTATTATGTAGAGGATTTACAATAAAGTAATAGGTAGAAATATTTTTTTTGTTTTAATATAAACACATAAAAATTAAATAATAGTATATTAGATATTTTATACACATTTGTAATGAATTTATAGTCAGAAAAAAGTGTAATAATTTGTAAAATCTTTTTTGTATGTCTGTTTTAATTTTTATCGCTGATAACGTCATGTTATTGCTAAGTTTGCCACAATCGGGTTAATGTCCTTAATACAAGTATCGTAAACCAAAAATGACCATTCACAGATTCAATGTAATATTTTTTTTTTGTTCTTTGTATAACGAACACCGTTACCAGTCGCTAGTCAGAGTAGGTTGTAATATATCTAAGGCACATTGTGTACCATTAAAAAGAGATAATGAAAATGCACTCATCATCATGGGAAACATTATGAACCATGGATAATGGTTTGTTGTCCAGGCAAAAGGGTTTCTTAATGATCATGCTGGAGCTGGACATTGGTATGCCCAGTGGTTTTCCGTTGGGCGTATATTGTAATTTTTAAAAAGAAAATAACTTTCGAAACTCGAGAGCTCAATGTTTACAGCAGGTTTTTTTATTCCATTTACTACTTCAACCTTTAAAGTACTTGATAACAATACAAATTATTTCATATTAAAATTGAGTGTGCTTCTTACGAATTCACTTAGAAATGTTCGAAGTGAATAATATAATATGGTTGTTAATGTTAAACTTTTGTAGTGTATAAAAAAACTAAATGTTATGTAGGTAGTTAGATAACTATATTAATCTTGTATAGTTGTAACTTTAAAGTTGTTTAGTTGTGTCTTAAACTTCATATTTTCGAGACGGTTAAAAATATTTCGTACTTTACTAATATAAAAATAAATAAAATAACATCATAGTTAGTACAGACTACAGATTAAAAATTTCAAGAAATGCATATTTCTCCCCACCCCGTTTAGAGGCCGATGGCATTATATTATAATATGTGTACTGGGTGTTGAGGACAAAAGAGTAAATATGATGACCGTTCCGGTTTGGATTTGATTGTTCCGCTGCGGTTTTGTGTTATATAATAATGTTCTATTAAAACGAACAGAAGACGCATCTAACGAAAAATGTTAGGCAAAATTAAAACAATCAACAGAATCATCGAACTGTGATGTTAATCACGGCGATTATAAATGTGGGATTAAGGTGCATAAACGAGTAAATAGACATGTAGCTAATTATAAATAAAAAGTAGACCATTCTCAAAGATCGGATCGTGAAGCACGTATTCATTAAAACTTAGAAAGTCAAAGGATTTTAAACTGTGGGCACGCAAAAAGATAAGATTACAGTTGTCAAACGCTTAACCACTTATATTGGATTTCAGGATCAGAACGAATTAATACAGGTACTTTTTTAATTGGATTTACATTTTAAATTGCTATTGTGAACTTGTAATTGTAGCGCAATCGTATATAAATGGCGTTTTGATATTGTTGAATAATTTGCTTTAGACAATGTCAAAAGAGTTAGTTTCCTTTTTCAGTTACTTTTGATCTTGAAGTAGTATTTTACTGTAATTTAATAATATACCGTTAACTGCGATACATGTAGAAAATAGCCTATCAACAAGAAGGAACAATGGCCGCAGTCAAGGCTATAAAACAAAACATCTTAAAAAGTATCGAATCGTCTTTAAGAAATCCGGATATAACCTACATAATATTATTATTAATAATAAGTGCACGATCTTCTGTAATCTTAGTATAAACTGTTCATGCACCAGTAATTATTTTCGTTTCTTAAAGAACTTTTAATCATATACCTATAATATATTGTTTTAATAACATATTATTTAACAAAAACAATTAAAACTTAAATAAATATGTTTAATAAGTTAATCTCAGTTAACTACGGATAAAAAATGACTGATAGTGGCAGGTGACTGGTTTAAAATAGTCGACGGACCGTATCTTGTTTATGGAGGAAGGTTTGTCATCCATCGATAATTTGTAATTTGTAGATAGGTTGAAAATGTATGGATAGATCCGGTTGGTACCCATATTGTATACAGTGTAAAGTATTGACCACAGACCTTGAATACATATTATTGTCGTCTTCAAAAAAACTATTATATTTAAAATTGTTGAGGTTAAATGAACATAGACAAATATTTATTACAAGTTTTAAATATATTGAACAAATTCTTTTTTACCAAAAGGAAAGTATAAATTATTTTAAATATTGAAACTTGAAACCCAATTAATTAGTTTTATACTCATAATCGTATATCTCATTTGTTCGTATTTGTATTTATTGTTGGAATTCTGAAATTTGTTTATGTACCTATTATAAGTATTATAAATATTTTAGAAGTCAAACAATAATTATCAACAAATGACTAATGTTGAAGAATAAACAAGAGCATAAGATGAATTGTTTCAGTTTACATTTGTAAAATAATTTATTCTTGCCTTTTGCTAAAATCGTAATTGTTCAATAACTTTAAACTTGTAACAATATTTTTTTTCATGTTAGTTTTAAATACAATCTTTTAAATATAATAGTTGTTTTGAAGACAGGTGTTTAAAAATACCCATCCTTTAGCGTATTTAATATTTTATAGCTTAAAATTTAAATAGTAAAAACCCATGTATTAATATCTTATTTAAGACGGCGATACTTTAAATTTTTGATTACAGGTTTAGCATTACTGGTTGATATGAATTAAACACATTAAATATAAACAGTTGATTAAAATACCTTCTAATATTTTCATATTAATTTAATTGTCTTGCTGATAATGTTACCTAGGTTAATTATAATATTATGTCCAGATGTAATCTAAAAACTATTTCCTCCTGTTTAAATGAGTATTCTGTTTTTATATGACATAATAATATATCATATTATATCATTTATAATTCAATTTATAAAAACTTGAAATACATTTTTCCAAAAATGTTCTATTGTTGTTATTTATATATCATATTCTATATTTTTGTAAATATATCAATTTAATTTGTGCCCAACGAATTGGTGGTGTCTAAGTTGCAAAACAAACCTTAAAACTGTTATGTCTGTAGGTACAATGAAATCGTTAAAAGTGCTTAAATTACGTGAAACTGTTTTCTGATTCTTCGCAGACATTTCCGTCTCATATTGCTATTTTGACAGTTATACTGATTCTTTTGGTGAATACTAAAACAGTGTAAATCCGGTGTGGCGTGTATATTGTAACGTAGCCTTTCAATAAGGAGAACGAGGAATGGGTTTGTGTTAGGAAGTGTTGGATCCGTCTTTTTTGGTCGGTAGGTCCGCGTCCGCCATAGAAGTGTAACGTTGCATGCAGTCTGTCGGCGATTTACCCGTAACCACGATACCGCAGCACACTAGGAAAACAAGAGTGCCCTACACCAGCGCAGTCGTGCATTGTCAGTATTCCTCGTTTGACGTGTCCCTTGTGTTCTGTTCAAGTCTCTCATAAACTGGACTATGGCTACTTATGCATCCTACAGACACATTGAATTGGACAATATAGGATGTGGAAAAAAAAAGTAATTATTTAATTCAAAATAAATGTAATATTTATTTATTAAAAAAATAATAAGTATTTATTTTTAGTTTATAACTTTTTATATTTTTATAAATTCGTTTCAAGCAATTTATTATTATTTCATGGCATTATTATGTCCTTGTTTTTACATTTTCAAATTTAAAGTTATATAAGTTATATTATTTAAATCTATTAAACATTTCACGAAAATATATCTTTTTCTTTATCATAGCGTCAGTTGTTTCATGTTTGTAGTTATAGATATTAAAAATTAATTTTTCGAATTTCTGGTAACTCTTCAACAAAATACTAATATATTTACTGTGAATTTATATAAAAGTCTTTATTATCGATAATTACTATTTAGTATATTTTACTAATGTGTTAGTAAAAATAATATATAGATATATATTACATTTATAAATACTAAATAAAAGTACATATTATAAAATGTAAATTATTTTATTAATCTAGTGATTAGTTATTACGAAATAAAATTGAATTATAGATAAATTATGTATTAATAATAAATACATTTTTAGTTTTAATTTACAGTAGAAACTTGTAATTTAAAAAAATTTCAAATAAATACAGTTTTTATACTTAATTGAGGTAAATAGGTACCTAACGCGTTTTAATTTAACAATCATATATAATTTAATTGCAGTTATTAAATTCGTATGAAATTTTTGTAAGCTAAAATTTTAATTAGGTTAGGTATTCTTTTATGTATAACTATGACTAGTTTAATAACTATAATATTATGTACTTATTATTATTATTCATTACTCAAGTTTATTCTTCTGTGATTACTATATCAGTAAGTAGTAGTACGGTATTATCTTTTTACGAACATTGTAAGCTCACTAGGTACTTGTTATTTAAAAATACTTCAACGGAACGATAGACACTATAAACTAAAAAATTGTATTTTAATTAGTAAAATACTTTTACTTTATTAATATTACTGATATCTATAAAAAGTATATCTATATGTATTTTTAGTTTTTTCTTATATGTAATAATAATATCTTGAATATTATAATCGTTAATCTATAAATATTATGAAGAGTGAGAAGTGACTTAGTAAAATAAGCTGCTCATTAGTGGTATTTAAATTGTATTATACCATGCAGTGTATAATATTATTATCAATAGGTATACAAACATTATAATATACTTTTTTGTACAGAACGGTGGCCCAAATCTTATAGTTTTTATTATAAATTATTATTCTTATGATTTATGATACGTAGGACTGTAGGAGGTAATATGCCTGAAATTGAATGTTTGTGAGAGTTAGATTTTGAGTTTTTCTTTCCCATACATAAACAGTAGATTATCATATTCAAAAGAGTTATTTTACTATTTATCAATATTAACCATGAAGTATTTTCATTTAATTTGCTTCACTTTCATTCAGTATAGTGATTGTTCAGAAAGAATATATATTTTTCTTGAGAATTTGAACTATTTAGTTTTCCATCAAACTATAAAAGTATTACAATGTGCGTCATAAAAACGTAATTTACGTTGGTATGGTATTGTGCATGCGAATAATAATGCACGGAAAGTATACATCAATTTAGTAAACGATGACTACATAAGTAGTGAGTTGGTGTCTGGTACAGATATAAAATGTCAATGTGTATCACATTTTTATTCTCTGTTCTAAAATATATTCATATTATTTCGGTACCTGGCAATTACAGCATTCAACTATAAATTAAATGGGTTGTTATTATTTATATTATTATGTTTATGTTATATCCGAAATGATTATCCCAGGGGTAGAATTGTAGAAAGGTGTGCTAGTTACGGTATTGTAACTCATTTGAATTTCCTATGTGCACGGTCCACCGAACGTCATAGATGTTCACTGTAATCATCATACTACATAGTGGCACGTGACTTCCTACGGGAATATTTTCGGATAAATAAAAACGGTTCATTGAGTTTTTGAAATTATTTTTAAACAATGTTGTATTACACTTTCATAGAGGAAATGTTTGATCTATTGTAGGTTGTCATCCGTTACTCATGCTATATGGTATTCGGGAATCGACATTAGTATTCTGCTTTATTATTATCATGACCACCCTATGTGTTGTAGCTTTATAGGATATACCAAAATAAATCGTGATAGGGGGAAAGTACATATTTATATTCTTATGTATTTTAGTCATCATAACCTTCATTGTGAAATAAAATTCAGCTATTTAATCAATATTGAACGCTTTCGAACGATAATATTAATCCTAGGCTTCGAATAACATTTTCCATGAACCAAATGTAATTGAGCATAATTGTTTTTAGTTAATTAAACTTTCCCTATTTGATTGTGACCCTAATAATCCATTAGGAAATTAATAAAGTAAACATCTGCATTTTCTCATTTTAAATTACATACCACGTTTTTTTTTTTTTAATTTACATTAGATTCATATTATATTGATAACAAAATAAAAACGTTATTGAGTTAAGGTTATGCATGTAGTAGATTTATTAGTATTTTGTATGTCAGTATTACGTTTACATTTTAGTATACCCAGGAATGAAGACTTCGTGCTTGATCGAATTTTTATGGGACCACCAGGTTAATAATATAATAACTAGTAAACCATGTTATATTATGAAGTTTTATACGCAAATAGAAAAACTAGTTCATAATGCCTAATGGTTTTTTTTTATTATTAAATTACTACTTAGAGACGAGACCAATAATGTACAACGTACATGAATCCGTAGACCACGCGGTTACCCTCTATCGTTATCGTTTTGTATTATTCCTCATTCAGTATCCGTTACTACGTAATCGCTTTGGGATCTAAAATAGTTTTATTGTACAAATGTACTCAAGTCAAGTTCTGTTTCGTCTTGAACCATGGCTTCGGTGTAATATGCTAACCGAACGTTGACCCTTGTCCCGTTATATAGTAAATACATAACAAATTACCCTCGCAATGGCGAACTCTGGCTTTTACTATGTTAATGTCGGTTTTAAACACGCATCAAGTATTAAAGATATAAATTAACTATGTTGCTTGAGAAATTCATGTTATATATTTATATCTGCTTTTACTTATAAGGATAATAGACTAAAATATATAACAGAAGTAGTTGTGTGTTCAATTGACAATTCAGTATATTATTCTTTTGGTGCATAACATAAGAAATTAAATTAAAATTAAGTACAATATTTGTTTGTTTAGTTTTCTATTTATCATAAAATAACAAATATACCTATGTTGCGATTATTTCATTTTGTAATATTGTATGCCGGCGTGTAATCAGAGTTTTACGATTGGAACTCTGTTTCAACAATTGAAATGTTTATCGATAATTTTAATATAAATCTTTTATCAAAAGTAAAATGGCTTTCAACGTTCAAAACAAATAATTTTATTGCAAAATAGTTAATCATTACTCCTTGTATAGCGTGAGTCATATAATCTGAAATGTGATTACTCCGTGTATAATATGTTATACAATTTAGGGAGAACCCTTAACACGAGGGTGAAAAAATGACTGTCTGCGTCAAAACCCAATTTCATTTTTGCAAGATTTTATAGGGTCCAAAGTTATTAAGTATTTTAATGTGTGTGTCGACTGTAAAGGAAGGAAATGGGAATGACAAAGAAAATATTGGACATGCAGTAAATTTCGATACTGTTATATCTTATATTGCATTTTTAACGTTGACAATGTCAATGAACGTAAACCTAACATAGCCAATCTATTATAGACGCATTTATTATTCTATAGTTGTTCTAAAACTTTTTGATGCCAATGAATAGAGAATCCCTCTAGCTATATTTGTAATCGGATGTTCTTTCCGTTTTCGTATACATACTGTATGTATTAAAATTATTAATTCGGGTTATGAAATAAAGAAACGTGCTTAAAATCAATCGCTCATAAAACTACTATTAAAAATAACGGTTGTTACGAAATGAATCTTTTGAACCCGACAGTTGGGATTATTGAGGGTCGATCCCCCCCCGTAACAAAATCAATTTAAAGTCAATCGAATTTTTTTACGATTATTCTTTATAAATTATTATTTTATATATTATAAGAAAATTAATGTTTAATGTCATTATAAGAATAAAAATATCAAAATGAACAAGTGTTGGTAATTGTTTTCAACATTTGAAAATGAAACATACCAAATTATTATGTCCAATTTTATAATGTATATATCTAATAGGTACTTAATACGTTTTAAACATGTAAAGGAACGTTTCTGATTTCAATGTATATTTTAAATGTCAGCTAAATTATTTCAGCAACATTGATTTCTTTACTTGTATACTTGCATAATAATATATTCTATTATTCTAATTTAATAATTTAACTTTAACTTGTATATTACTCCTAAAGTCTTAAAGGACTAATATTATTTTAACTAACACACAGTTAAGGGAACTCTAATATGCATTGTATATTATTATTCATAAAACTGTATTTTTATACGGTATTAATATAATAAATTATAACTGTATTTTTAATAACGATTCACAACTTAGTTAATATAATTTATTGTTACTGATCACTGTGAGTTCTTATTTTATTATAATATTTAAAATAAAATAAAAGAGCACATTTTATATTTTCATTGTGGCTGTACTGGTTTATTACACAGTTACACCTACACATACAATTCAAGGTAGATATTTTTATTTAATATTTTAATATAAAACTCTCGATACTCGGTACAAGTTCTTCATTTTACATAAGGTGCTAGTCAAGACTTATTCGTTTTTTCATTTGTTTGTTGATATTCGTCGGAAATGAGTTTAAGGTATAATATTTTACTTTTGATTATATATTATAGTATTATACACCATTTTTTTAATTTCTTTAATTCTATTTATACATTACATTTTGATTAGAATATTTATAATATAAAAAAACCGTAATTTTAATTATAATTTTCATTTTCATTTCGTCAATAAAGAAATTTGTGTAGGATGATCACTCTTAAGATATTCCAAATAAGGCGAGGTCATTCAAATATCGTCCAGTTTTCTTTGTCTACCCACTTATATTAGTTGTGCTATTTTAAAATCGTCCTATTTTCCATTGTGGTAATCGATTTCCTTAAGTTTTATTTCTTTACATAAATAAAAATAATATGTCTAAATTATCTATTAGAGAAAATAGGACGCCTCCTGGAGGAGTTTGTCATGATCTTTGGGGCGCCGAGTTCGTAGGATCTCCGTGTCATAATAGGCAAGTAAAACACTCGAAAAGTGTACACAATATTCTAAATTATAACACTTATAATTTAACAATATTAAAATAATATTATAAAGAATAATCCTCATATTGTAATAACTTAATAGTCGGTGACGTTAAAGATAATTTAAATTAAAAACATTAAAATGTACGTTAAATGTTAAATGTTAATAATTATTAACTTAGTTTAACTAGTGCTTGAAAGTTAAAATTAATTAAATCTGGCTTATTTATTTATAACACTGTGCTTTTGAGGTTTCAACTTCCTGAAACAATGTTGTTTTAATGTATGAACATCAATGTTTTTGTATGCTTAATAAGCATTAACAAATATTTACTAATTTCTTTGACATAGGCTATTGCCTATTAGTAATTATTTCTATTTAGTATTTACTTTATATTTTATATGGTGTATATACAATATACATGCAATATGCATGTAAGTATCAAGGTACCCTGAACATTTTTGATTTATTACTTTATCTTAGATTGTTTAACAATATTAATAAATTATTACTATACGTCTTGAAGGTACTTGGGTGGCAGGTATTTATTGAATTCTTAAAAATAATTTGTTTTAAATAAAATCACAACTTTTGACTTATTTACAGGTAGTTAATATTAAAAAATAATTAAGCTAAATACTAATTTAATTACACACTATCACTACACGTAAACGCTTCCCACATAAAAATATCCATGTTTTGATCTGTATATATTATTATTTATTACCATATGGTAAGTAAAATGCCTTACGAATCCTTGAACATTTTTAAGTGGTGACCTGATATTATGATAGGTTCTTATTAATAATAAGTATATCATATAAAAAATATCAATTTGTTAAAATAACTGAAGTACCTACATTAGTTTATTGATTTGTTGTTAGACAATAAATTATTTATTATTATTTTCACATCTACAAAAGTTAATAACATTTTATTTTAATCCAATGACTAGATTACTAGAGGTTGTTGTCACAATTAACTATATTAATATAACATCAAATATTGTAAATAAATATTCCTTATATAATATTGTATTAATTTTTAATATATTTTTAAATGCAATACTAAGTATAGTTTGTATTTACAATAAATTAATAAAAACATTTTTTTTCTTTTTAAGAGTCTTGAAACCACCAGGTGGTGGAAGTAGTGACATATTTGGAATGACATCATGTGATGAAGTTAATCCACATAAACGTGGTACAAATCAGAAGAATCTCCAAAGCTCTATTATTTTGGGTGGTCAAACACCAAAACATAGTAGTGGTACAGAAGCAGCCAATGGAAACTCTGATAAACCTGGTAATTTTAATATTAAAAGTTTGTTCTATGTATAAGTAGTCTAAAAATATTTGAATTGAATAAGTTATACTTATAGCTAATGATACTAATGTTGAATCTCAAATTGCTATTGATAGTAAGGTTGAGTATAAAGTTGCTAATGATAATAATGTTGAGTCTCAAATTGTAAAAGAAAATATTGAGAAAACTGTATCTGAAACTCCAAGTGATAAAGGTAAGTGATTAACGCATGATTATCTACCTATTTTTATTCTAGTTGTTGTGCCTTGGATACATTAAAACATACCATGTGAATGGTTACATATTATTTTAATTTATAGCTTTACCTTTTTTTGTACATAAATTATGCATTTCAATCACAGTATGTTATTACAATATCTATCTAATAATTATTCAATATATTTCTTAAGCTGTTAAAATATAAAAATATTTTATTTAAATCTTCTTAATGACATAATTGATAAAAATTGGAATTACATTTTTATTAACAATCAATTACCTAGTTATAACATATTATAGGCATAACCTAATATTTCTGCTTTCATATTTTTTAGCTATAAGATAATGTTAAAGCTTAATAACAATCTTTAAAATGCATTATGAATTTTATATAGTTATATTACAAAAGACTAAGGTTACATTTTATTATTTTAATCCTATTATTAAATTAATTTTATTACATGACTAGTTTGTTGGTTTTAAATTATAATATCACATAAATGTCATCTCTTATGGTTCAATTTATTTTAACTAAGTATTTAGTATAATATGCTTTTAATAATTAATTCAATCACATTTTTTTTTTTGCTTGCTTCTAGTTATTAGTTAATCACATTATTTATAACATTTTTAACTTAAATGTATGTATTATTATTTATTAATTGTTAATAATACACTTTTAAATATCTTGTATCTTATTAAATAGAACATTAAATGTTAACAAATTTTGTTTAATTAAGCAAATTATCTACCTAATTGCCTTTAAGTATAATATAGAGTACACCTTTTTCTGCATACTTAATAATTCAATTCTGCTTGCTACTTTTATGTTTGTCTACTGGATATTTGCTTGAAGCTTTTAACTTTGAATCTGCTACTTCCAATAAAACTAATTGTCAAAGATGGACTTATAAGAAAAAAGGTATGTTATAAATTTATAGCAAACAAAATAATAAACATTAAACTGTAATTAAATATGGTGGTATATGCCTATCATATTATAATATAAAATGGGAAATGTTTTTAAAGATTTTATAAATGTGTGTTAAATGTTTTTGTTTTATTTTTAAGTACATATAATTTCTTATATGATAATTTATCTGAATATTATGTGATCAATTATAAAATACCTATTATTAACGTTATATTATGTATAATAAATTGTGTTTAATTTATGAACTCTGTACATTGAATAAAATTAGGTTTTGTACACAGTGTTAATTTGATGTGCTTTTATGTTTTAGATGGTAATCCAGTGACTGGAGAAGGCTATGAAGCTCCTAAGGTAACAGCTACACCAGCTCAGCATGTTTCTGCTCAATCAGAACCAGCTCCTGAACAAAAGAAGGCAAGCCGTGTGCCACCAGGTGGATACAGTTCCGGATTATGGTAATTGCTGGACCAGGAAGAACAACAACATTTTGTCACAATTTATACATCGCTTTGTATTTCTATGATATATTGATGACCTTTGATCACATTTCATCAATAAAAAACTTATTTATGGTATATAAAAAAATGACTCAGTGTATAATTTTACAATTGTCATTCTTTTAAAACTACCCTGCATTTTATTCATTCTCAAATTATTTGATTATTTTTTTGTAATGTTGTGAATTGATTTATTCCTAAAAAAAATTCTTTTTTTATACACAATAAAATACTATATTTATTAATGATTTTAGTATGAGATATTAGTTGATTAAAACTAACATAACCTAAGTGTCTTAAATAAATAAATTATTTATTTCTCATAACAATTGTATATTTATTTATAAAAAATAATTTAAACAAAACATTACTATAGTAGGAGGTATTAGTCAAATAATTTTTATAAAAATAAAATAAACACCAAAATGAACAAAAAAGGAACTTAATTTATTTCTACCATAAATGTAGAATAAAAAGACATTATTAATGTCTGTAATAAATACATTATTAAATATTATCACATGAAAAATAATATGAAATATTTGATTTATAAAATGGTGAATCGCTTTCAATACAGGAGCGGATCTAGGGGGGGGGGTCAGCTGACCCATAGTTAATATTTGCTAATCAAATCGGCCTCTTTTAAGATCTTGGGTAGTAGGACACTAATTGGACCCTCAAACAGTACACATACAGTACAAATTAATTTTTTTTGTTTTATATACCTAGTCCACAAATATAGGTTTCTAATCTGGTTTTAATAAGTGGCCCTTTAAATGTTCTGACCCACAGTTTCCTAACTCTGGATCCGCCACTGTTTCAATATATTATTAATTATAATATACGATTAATAGTTTTTTGCTTGATCGGCTCATTAAATCCATACAATAAATGTATACAATAATATGTAGATTGTTATTTGTTAATCCTAATTCAATATTTCGATTGACGGTCTTCCCATCCTCGTATCTAGTGGTTGTTTCTTTTTCCATAAATCCAGACAGTTGTGATGGAGTTTTGACTTGCGAAACACGTCACAGGAAGAGTTGGTAGCCTTACAAGTTGTAAGCTGTTCAGCGTACCGCTGGAGCAATGTGTCGTCGTCGCCGGTGGGTGCTGCCAGAAAGTCGCACCGCTGTCGCTTGTGTACGCAACAGTGTATCGGTCCCGGGTCGGTCTCGAAGTCTGGTCTCAGGTCGGTGAACGCGAGTCCTGCGCGTTCGGCGAGTATGCCCGTCACGTACAGATCGTCGATCCAAAAGTATTTTTCGCGCTCGTCGATCGCCAGCAGCAGACGCGGGACGGACGCCGCCCTGGCCGCGTACAGCCAACCGGACAGGAACGGCGGGTACGCGTCGCCCGCAAACTCGGCGCGGCTCACGTACCACTTGTTGCTCTTGTCCCGTATGGGTTTCGCGGCGATCACACACCCGGCCAGATCGCGGTTGCCGGCCCGTCCCAGCACGGCGTTCAGCTTGAACACGTTCACCGCGATGTCGTCGTCCATCTTAACCATGTAGTCGGACCGCGGGCACCGTTTCGCGAACCACGTCAGGGCCATCGCGTGCTTGTACGTCAGGTTCCTGTACGCTTCCCGGAAGTTTCCCTGCACCACGTCGCCGTGCCGGGACGACTCCCGGAGCAGCCGGGCCTGCAGGTCGCCGTCGCGGTCGCCCGACGACGGCAAGCCGACCATGAACACGTAACGGAATCCGAGCCGATCGAGCACCGTCCGCGGATAGGACTGGCGGATGGCCCGGCGGCGCTCGAAGTGGCCGACGTGGCTGTGGACCACTATGGGCGTGTGGCGTCGGGGCCCGTCGCACGTGCCGCTGTCGATGAGGTACTCGAAGCCGTTCAGGTCCAACAACGGACGCCGCCGCCGGCCATCGGTGGTGAGCATCGGTGACGGTCCGGGGCGCATCGGCGCGCTCCGCCGGGTGTCGCGGTCTGCGGAAAACGCGTCGAACAGCACCATGAACGACGTGCTGACGGCGAGAAACATGACGATTTCGTACCTCCACGACGGCGGCCGCGGCGCCATCGTCCGCCGTCACCGTCGGTGCGGCCGCAGCCGGTGCTTGCTGCTGCTACGGGTCGGTGCACCGGCGGTCCGCCATCGACGCGGCGCTCGTTGAAGATAACGATATTATTTTTTTGTTTTCCGCGTCACGTAAACGATAATAATACAATAACATTATAATATTGTATACACGTCGCACTTCCGAGCGAGCGCGTCGACGCCGACTCGTAAGATTTTCTGTATAGTCGCCGCGGTGTGTTTACTTCGCGTCCTTGGAATCTCGTGAGCGACCGTGTGTTGGTTTTCTGCGACATATTAAACATATTATTTAAAACAGCTTTCACTTAGCTAAAGACTGGCAACCCCTCCTCCCTGCCCCCCTCACAGCATACGCCGTTCGTTGTGTTGTTTCTAATGTGTGGAAGGGGTGGGGGGGGGGGAGACGACGACGTCGGTTGTCGACCAATACTCTCGAGCCGTGTCTCGGTTCACTCGAACGCACAAAATGATATTCATTCGATATCGTTATACCAAATGTTTATATTATTATATTTTTAGTTTTTGGGTTTAGAGTAATATTATAATATGATAGGTATAGACGCACCATTGTATAAAAGAATAATATTTCAAATTTATTTAATGGTATATACCTCAACACCTGGGTATATAATGTGTGGCTTCTGTTGGAAGTCGGAACTCATTCCATGCATATCCGTTGTAATTGACCCCTAATTTTTTAGTTCCTCTGTGCGGTCGACGATAATAATCGTGATAGGTACGTAGTATACATGCACGCCTTGCACTGCAGTGTATGTTGAACATATTATATCCCCAGAAGAATATAGTAGTCACATGGCGTAAGGCGATCAGGTGGCCTTGGAAGCCAGGTGCAAAGCTTCGGATGATTCATTTTGAATAACCCTGTATTTAATATACATAACACAAGTCGACGGGAAAAACTTACGAAATTATCTCATAAAACACCCACTGCAACGGGTAATCTAGCGCTTCCGTAGGCGTATGGTTACACGCTGTGCTGTCCGCAGTAGGAAAACTTGACATATTCGTTTCGTAACACCACCGTAGTGACTGTGTGGCGTTACAAAATTAACAAACTTCATTTTTGAAATGCGAGAACTAACATTTAAAAAAAAAATAATGATACAAAAACTTACTGTAAAATAAATAAAGTATCTACAGTAAAAATAGGGTAGTGATTCTCATAAATTGTGGAAATAATAATTTTGTATGGCCATATAATATTATATTATGATACTCCTTAGCCCTTATTAGAATTTAGATGGTTTCATATGTCTTTTACTATTTGACATTTGAAATATCAAGGGTGGCTGTCATTTGAAAACGAGTTTGCTACAGCTATAGCCACCCCTCCCTCCCCATACAATGTCATAGACCTATAGTTACCACTTGCCACAATAGGTAGTACAAAGGGCGATACCAGGTTTGCGGTTTACGCATTAACTTCTATCCTAACACATTGTCCATAATGGAAAGAACCGCTGGTATAACCCCGATATGTTTTATTAGTCGATGATTGGTCGTAGGTAAATGGTTGCCTTGTTTTCTTAGCGTATTCGCTGCGCAGTGTTATGGACACCATATTTAAAATGAAAATTATGTATGATTAAAATGGTTAATAATTTTTATCTACCCATAGTATTTATATGGTGTCGAAATAAAATCAAAGACAAAAACAAACTTCACACACTATACCATATAAATATATAATAATATACTACTACATACTATCGTTAAACATAATAGTCGAACAATAATTATTACAATAAATTCGCAGTCAGCAGATAAATACTATATCCTTAATCGTGCGTTTACAACTAACTAGTTTGAATAATAAGGCTAAAACTCGAGCACATTTAAAATTTAACATAGCACTTATTTTAATTATAATAATATATTGTTTATTTGTTTTAAAGATTTTAATATTTTAGAGAGAATAATAAGATGCTATAGACGCCCGATAATGATAAGAATAAACTATTGGATGATATAAATAGGTCAATATTCGTAATAAATAATGACTTATACACCTAATATATTATATTATAGATAATAGATTATTATATAGGTGCCTATAGAAAACATGACCTGCAGTTTTAAATTGCAAAATTTGCAATAAAACATGTTTAAAAAATACAAAAATAAAATTGCAAGATATAAGTTAATTATAATACCTTTAAGTCGAGATGTCAAATAAGATTATTACTATTAAAAAATAAATAATGTTATATTGATGTTACCTATATATTACTTTTATAAAAAAAAAACAAATAGTCTGGTACCTACATTGAAATAAACAATATTTTGTATTTTATAAAACAATTTATAAAATTATTTAATGAAATGATAAAATTGAAACATTTTTGGGAAGATTATATAATATGTCTTATGGGAATTATTAAAATATAATATTAATTATTATTAATCACGATGTCCTCTGGATCAGCGGTTGTTCTCAACCTTTTGAAAGAGATGATTTCAGAATCAACATTTTATTTTATTTTTGCGACACTTACAAATATTTTTCTTGTCTTCTTGCATTGCATAGGTTTTTAAAATGTTTATGACAAGTAAATTGTTTTAGCTACCGTGTAGCAATCATTTGTTTCATTGCAGGAGAACATTTGGTGCGTGGTGTAAAGTTCAATAATTTATGAACTATTATGGTTCAATAAACAATCGACTGTTCAAGTACCGATCACCTATTAAAATTGTTTAGTTCTCAGTGGGTTCAAAAGATTAAAAGGTGCTGGTGTACCTATGGTTAGTTCTATGTTCAGTCCATGAACCTCGACAGACGATTTTATTATTTTCGTTCTTGGTTGGTTAAACCGTTCGACCTCGCAAACGACCATAAAAAGTGGTTGAATAGTTCAATGCTATTAACCAGTTGCATCATGTCCACCTTGAAAACGCATCCACTGAGACACTCTTCTAAACTAACCTTTTGTCTCACAAAGTTCAAACTTTATTCTAATATTTAGTACCTATTGTAGCTATTGAATCAACTCGCTCACTATTACAAGTTCATATTATTTAACTCCAATATTTTCTGTGAAAATGTCCTCTCTACTATTACCGTTAAAACCACGGCTCAACCATGAAATTGTTGATAGTCGTCGATATGTCAAAAGCATATATACCTATAACCTATCATATAATATAATTTTTTTTTTTTTTATTAGGGTTAAGGCTTCGACTACTAGGTCATTAGCCTGTGGTACTGTAGGGGAGGGTACTGTTGGTTTGTTTACACGTGTGTGTTTGTTTTTGGCAGAATTTTTAATTTGGGCACCCGTAGGTATCTGCCATGCCCGAGTGGGGGATGGCGGCATTTGTTCTCCGGACACCGCGTGACTTATTCGAAGAAAAATGCCGCCCGCGACCGAGGTATCGAACTCGGGTCGGCTGCGTCGCATGATATTATTATAATGCAATAATGTCTCATACAATCAATTTATTTTTAAAACTTGAAGTTGAAATACATATTTAGTAATATCTAATAAATATGAATTATAAAAAAAATAAGAATAACAATTCATTTAATTAAAACAAATAAAAATATTAGTAGTATAGGTTAGAGATACCTCTAAATATAGTTTCAACTTCCAATAATTAAAGATTTCTTACCTGTAAAATTAAAAAGCGGGTTAAGTTTGTTTCGCTCTACTGTACAGAATAGGTTACAAATAGGTCACTGTAATGGATAGTGTTAAATTTGAATTGAATTAACGAAGAAAATCGAAGCAATTTTTCTGCCCCAAACTGTGATGGGACACAAAAAAAAAAATCATTGTAAAATTAATACATTCATCGCTCTGCTCAGAATCTAAGACTCAAAATATTTTGAAAATGTATTCTTGTAAGGAAATGTTAATATTAACATTCGGTTAGGTTAGGTTTTTAGAGTTAAACTAAAAGTCAAAATCTATTTGTTTGTTGACTAGTTTTGCGTTCTACATTTTATTCATAATTTTTCTTGTTTTTTTCTTTTTTGTTTATTTAATTTAAATTATTTAAATAAATAAATGCCATACAGCTTTTATTGTTTTATTAAATAATAGGATATTTTTACATAAACACCCTACTACAAATTATAATTTAAAAATACGATTTTACAAAAATATGTATGACGGTTCGCCTGATACATGCATTTCCTTAAGAGGATCAGCCTCTAGGTATTTATAGACTTATAGTTCTTACCATAGGTAGGTTACCTATATGGTATCTCTTTCGGGTTATTATCCACTATAACGGTACTCGAAATCCAGTTCTAGATAATAGCGTTGACCATTGGAGCATCAATGGATCCAGAAACTATATTAATTAAAAACATAACACCAGTATCATCCCTACTCAGACCTTACGGCCTACACCCACGACTTTCTAATGTTGATATTCTAATTGCGGACAGGACAGGTTAGACAAATCATGTATATCTTACAACTTATTTGAGTTAAGATATAAACAGGTATGTAAGTGGTGAATGCTCTGCTGTACAGTCGGTGTATATAGATGAGTCACTTCAATGGATGTGTTCCATTTTGAATTCAATGATTTAAAATCACAATCACGAGTCAAAATATGACATTTTCATACATCTGCAAGTACAAAATATTCAAATATATCCAATTGTATATCAATAATTTACAATACTTTACTGAGCATGATAATGAAATACATAAATTTATTAAATTTTATGTCGTATATAACAACTCAAATTAACCTTGATTTTACATAAACTTTAGATATGATAAAAAATTTTCTCTTGATTGATGAATGACGATGGACTAAAGTCTATAGTCTATATAGGCCAGTGGTTCCCAATATTGGTGTTCCGTGTTTCCCCAGGGGTCCACGTGTTGATGTTAGGGGGTCCGTGTAATGTACTATACTGTATGATTTTTCATTTTTATTTTATATTAGTAAAATAATTATTAAATTCGTAGTTGTTTGAAATTCCGGGTATTTTTGGATTATTGAAACTCGATTTACCGCGAAAAAGGCAGATAATTTATTTATTCAAATTGAAAAGTAAGTATTTACAAAAGAGGGGTCCCTGGACTAATTTAAGTTTTAGCTAGTGGTCTGTGCCTTCATACTAATTAGGAACCACTGCTATAAACTATAGTCAGTGGTATCATTTCAGTTTTAAATTATGGGGGTGGGGGAAAGTTTTGACCCGCCCAAAAAGATAACTTAAAGAAAACCTCTCGCAAGTCCATTATGTTACATTTTTATCAAATTACCATTCTTACCTTACATATTTTATTAATGTAAATATTAGTTATATTACTCTGAATATGTTTTACTCTAATCGTTACAACCCTTTTCATTAACTAGGTAGGTAACAACATAATTTGCAAATATAAAGTAACAGATATTTTCATAGACCTTATAGTTTATATTAGTATAAGGTCTATGGATATTTTATAAAAACAATTGTACTTGTAAATATACACATTGGCGCAAATAGGGGGGAGTGGAGCTTGGGGGGGGACTTAGTCCCCCAATTCAAAATCTAGTAATAAGATCTAATTTTTATATTCATTGGTAATAAGCATTATGGCCTATGGGGAGGGGGCCTTGAATCCCCCCAAAAAATTTAGTCAATTTGCGCCTATATGCATATACAAATTAAAACTCTGTAAAATATCAAGATAGTTTTTATTGATTAACAAAATACATTAATTTATTATCCATATTCAAAAATTAATGGAAACATGCCGACAAAATAAAATGTTACACCGTACACGAGTACGCGACGGCCAGGAAGAAGTCGGAAATCAATAATAATTAATAAATAAGAGAGCCGATCCAGTGGCGTAGACAAGGGGTGACGTGGGGGTCAGCTCCACCCCCCCTCCCTCCCCATTTGCTTTTTATTACCTTAGTAAAAAGTTTTGAGAGGGTGGGGGATTTTCAAATTTTCCTCTCCCATTTAATTATGTTGTTTTTTTTTATCCCCCCTCCCTTTCAGAACTCATGTCTACGCCACTGTGCTGATCGCCGATCGGTTGTTGTTTTTAGATTTTAGAATTGAAACTATAATATGGGATTATGATATATTGATATTAATTATACAACAGTAATAATATTAAGTTCCTTTTCCTTCACAAAATGCACACATATTACATATACATACAACATACATACATTATACATACATACATACATACATACATACATACATACATACATACATACATACATACATACATACATACATACATACATACACGATACATACATACAGTATACACAGGGCCGGATCTTAGCTTTTTAACACCCGGGGAAAATTAAAAAAAATACGCCAATCTCAGGGAGATTACCAGAATTAGTATTTTTTTTACGGAAAATCAAGCGCACTCACACAGTATTATGAGGACCAACACTTACAAAACCTTTTGCAATATACTGGACCAATAATTTATTTACCACAAATAATTTAAACGATTTTAAACTAATCAAGTAATAGTTTAGAAGCACTTCTTAATGGTGTATTTAAAGCTAAAATATGTGGAAAATATTTCCAAGTTTCAGGCTTAGAATAAAAATAATATTGATAATAATAACATGTATAAATTATTTATTAACAAATCTAAATTAGGTATCCATTGCTTACTTTTAATATAAAAAGCTTCATGTAAAAGAACAATATTAATTTGCAACATAACAATATTATACATTTTTCATTTTTAATATTTGTTACAATCTAAACTTAATATTATGTACCTAAATACGGAAAAAATACAATGAAACAAAAATGTGATGTACTGTAAATTGTAATATAATGATTATAACATGAAATTTACTTTATCATGGATTATAACTTATCGATAAAATGTATATGTGACACTCGAATTGCCTCCTAAACTTAGGTAGGTGACCTTTTTTTACTTGAATTGCCTCCCGGCGTTTTCGGAGGCAATATTCGAGTATACCCAAATGGTCTACTCGAATTGCCTCACATGACACACCTGGAATATTAATTAATATATCGATAGTTGTACGTGTACTATCGATTATTATATTATTCCGTAATGGTCAAAAATAAAATGTTTAAGACAGTATAATTTACCAGACAGATTAATTTTTCGAATGCAATAATCTTATCCGCGATTAGTGATTAGTCTATCATCACCAGTTCAACACAATCAGTTTCGTTTTCGCAACCACGATAAATAACACGTTATTATATAGTATACATACATTTTTATAAAAATGAACGTGATAAGCGAGATCAGCGAAAAGGGTAAAACCATTAATCATTATAATATGTGCCTAATATACCTAACCTAACCATTATAATATGTGATGGTTTTAAGTTTGGATACAAAAAATAATTAGCTATTGACATTAAACGGTGGACATGTACGAAAAAAATATGTACAGTCTATTTGAAAACCGATCAACGCAATAAAATCCAGTTCGAAAATAGTAAACTTAATCACGATTGTGCGAAAGATTCAGAGCAAAAAATTAACAGACAGATACTCAGCAACAAATTGAAACGAAAAGCTTTAGAACAGATCTCTGAACGACTAGCAAAATTATTTTTAATATTATCAATTATTACTGCTGTGTTTGTCTATTTATTACAACATTTATTTGTTAATTTTATTTATTTTTTTTTTTGTTTATTTTATTTTATACTGTTTATATTATTTTACACTATACAACTTATATCATTATTATTATTACTGTTATACTATGCGCCTGACACGAATAAAAAACAACATTTATTTTATACAAACTTAAGTTTTTGACTGTATAACAGAATGATTTTTCATCTAAATTATGTTTGATATATTTTTTTATAAATCGATCAATTATAGCTATCGCAGGCGATTACAGTACAAGAGTAGGTAGTGACCCTCTTAGGAAGCAATTCGAGTGAATAATATTTTTGAAATCGGCCCAAGTAACAATGAAATGTTTTTTACACGTTTAATAAATATTAAAACATTTCAAAAATAATGTTTTTAAAATATATATTTTTTTTATATTAAAAAAATGTTAGATTTAAAAGATTTTTAATAAAAGATAAATTACATATCAAAGTAATGTTTATTATTCAATATGTATTTCTATACATTTTAAAATTATTAATTAATAAATTTCTTTTTTTTTGCATATTTTAGCGCATATTTATGCAATTTTAAGTGCTATAAAATCCCAACCCTGATAATTAATAATAAGAATAGGAAAAATATTTCACTAAAAGTTTCCTAAAATATCATGGTTTTTACTTTGCCTTTTATTATTTAAGGTTTATGCAATAACACGACTAATTGGGGGGGGGGGGGGGCTGTATCTAGTATCTACATAATATATTATATGCAAGAAAACGATGTAATTTATACCATACTTTAATATGTCACTAATCGGAGAGTTTAACTAAGTGTAATCTATGAATCTATGATAGACTAAGGCGTGTCACTCTCGCGCACTGACAGATGCGGACGGGTATTTCCACGACACTGCGTATACCTATTTCATAATTGTCCTTTTTAATTTTTAAATCAATGTTATTAGATATAATTTATCTCGATTAAAAAAAAAATTATTTTATTTTATTCGCATATCCAATATTACACATTTTCTGTAAAATATTATTTGAACCAAGTTTTGACTTTTGTTTTAAAGTCAATTTTAAAATTTTAATTTACAAATTTCAAACCTTAAAAATACGCCCACGAAAATTATACGCCCGGGGATAAATCCCTGACTTCCCCCCCCTAGATCCGGCCCTGAGTATACATACAATAATACAATATACATCCTACTAATATTATAAACGCGAAAGTTTGTAAGTACCTATGTTTGGTACTCTTTCACGTAAAAACTACTGAATGGATTTTAATGAAACT
The DNA here is from genome assembly GCF_019925205.1 of Metopolophium dirhodum. Taxonomy (NCBI): domain Eukaryota; kingdom Metazoa; phylum Arthropoda; class Insecta; order Hemiptera; family Aphididae; genus Metopolophium; species Metopolophium dirhodum. The sequence goes on along the minus strand of NC_083565.1, from coordinate 23,185,130 downwards.
TTACAACAATATAGCTTATACATCAGAATAACATATAGGATACAATTTATAAAGATATATTGTGTGAAATTTTTTAATTTTAATTTTAATTTTTAAAAAAGTGTAAATTGTACACCTATACGTTTTTTAGTAAGAAATAGTCGCTGGCTGACAATAAATAACATTCAAACAATAAATAATTCAAACAATTATTATAATTATTTAGTAAAGCAAAAAAAAAAAAGGTGGATAAGTGGATGTCGCTCTGCTGTATGGTAGGTTACAAGTGGGTCACTGTAATGGATGGTGTTAAATTTGAATTCAATGATATAATATCATTGTATAAGAAAAACGATTCTGAGCGAAAACGGTCAGTCAGCCTATGATTTTACCAAGTATATTTGATGATATTGTGAATAAAGTAATTTATATATAACCTATTTACGTGGAGCCTTGTTTTAAATTTTCAATCCTTAGCCATAAAAGTTAAAAATTTATAAATTTTTAACTACAAAATAATTAATAAATTATAAATTTGATAAATGTTGTCAAAATTTGAACTTTAAATGCTTATAAAAAAAAATTGTGCTAATGTATTTTTAATATTTTTCAACTGCTATTAGAACGATATATCAGGAGCCTTATATTAAATTTTCACGCTTTTTTACCCAACAAATAAAAATTTATTGATATTTATAGAAAAAAAAACTAAAAAAATTGAAAACTGACAATGTCCGTAAACAGCTCAAAAAGAGTCAAAATATTTTCAACATTTTATGGTGTATAGAAAATGCTAATATAAACATTCAGTCAAAATTTCATGTCCCTACGGTCATTTGTTTTAGAGTTACACCAAAAACCAAAATCGATTTTCTCGAAAACAGATTTTGCGTAAAAATTCCCGTTTTTCCTTAATTTTTCTTTTGTTTTTCACGTCGCTTGTGAAAACTACTGGGAAATTTTTACTTTTGACCCCCCAAAGTACCAACTAGATTCACTTTCCTATCAGAAAAGTTACTATTGAAGAAAATCCAAGCACTTTTACTGTCCTAAAAGGTGATGACAGACACAAAAATAAAAAAAATACATTCATCGCTTCGCTCAGAATTTAAAAAAACAATTAATCAATAAATTAATGTTTGTGTGTAGATTAGACCTCTAGCAAAAATATAGGCTAAATTAAAAATGGTTTAATTTGGTTTTTTTTTATTTAAAGGATTTTAGTACTGTTAGATTATGTTAGGATTTTGTATTAATTGATTATATTAATTTCTCTATTTGTGGAATACAACAAACTTGGTATAACTTTGATACTTTAGAGTTAAATCATACACTTACGTTCAAACAGCACGAGGACCGCGATCCACCACAGGCCTCCCTGATAATATAGTGCTGCGAATCAGAATTTTTTTTCCGGGAAGTTAAGATAAATTTTGAACACCATACGCCGAATATTAAATAACGAATTGAACAAAGTTTGAGTCATATAGAGTTGGATATTTAACGGGCAACGAAGTGCACGGGATCAGATAGTACGTACATATTATATTATATTATTATATATATACAAATACAATATACCTACATACAGAGTACAAACCAAATACGTCATGCTCGTCTCCGCATGTGTCTAAATATAAATATATTCCAACTATTAATTATCAATTTGTAATTACCTACCAATGTATCATCGTGACAATAATTTCTTAGTATAGGTAGGTACACAATATAATATTTTCTCTGAATATTATAAAAATAGACATGATCTTGTGTCAATAAAAATACATATATAGGTAATTCTCATGTGTCTTTGATAAGCTTAAATAAGCAATTATATTATGTAATCAATATGCAATTTCGTTGCTGCCGCCTAATTCAGTGGCGTATTTATAGGAATTTGTCATGGGGATGGTCCTGATAATTTACGGAAAACAGAGCCACGGGGGGCTAAGCCCCCCCACCTAATTAGTCTTTATTAAATAAATATACCATATTTATAATACGATTTAAAATTTTTGAGTTTGTGATTATTAAATAATAATATGTACAAAAAAAATTTAAAAAAATCGGGTAAGTGGATGTCGTTCTTCTGTACAGTAGGTTACAAGTGGGTCAATGTATAATGGATTGCATTAAACTTGAATTCAATGATATAATATCATTGTAAAAGAAAAACGATTCTGAGCGGAGACGGTTTGCCAGTCTGGATATTTTATATTGTTATTATTTATTATAGCCTGTAAGTTGAATTATTATTGAAATATTTTATTTTTATTCGTTTCTATGGTGATACAGTTGATACACAAAGCGTTAGAAATTTAAATCCCATTTTTAGCGGTTTTTTGTTATTTGTTGGTGGTTTTTGTGGTGATGGCATTAAATAACTATTGAGTAAATCCAAAAATTACCTCCCTAAAGTACCATCTTGATCCAATTTTCTAAAAGATAAAATACTACATATTGAAATCGAAGCACTCCTTCTGGTAGAAATTTTGTATACAGGATAAAAAAAAAACTCTAGCTTAAAACCACTAGCTTTATCGCTCCGTTCAGAATCTAATATGTTATAAATTACAACTTTAATAAAAAAATTTCCTAAAATACATTACTTCATTCATTGTTGACCTTACATAACTTTTCAACCTTTTTAAGGACGAAAAAGATCTCTCTGGAGTGTCTGTAGTTACTGGCAATGTACAAAACTACAAAATATTTGAATTAAAAAATGAACTCTGTATTTTTCAACCGTTTTCGGTACGAAACTGATAACAAAAAAAACCACGATATAGTTGAAAATGTTGATAACTGAAGCTTCGAAAATTTTTTACAAATTCTTTCGTATCGTGTAATAAAATTTGTTTTTCTTAATCATGTAAAAACACAATATTTAACATGTACGAGCACGAGTCAATGGGGGGGGGGGGGGGTCTGGATCACACTACCCAGTACCCAGTACCCACTTACGTAAAATGTTAGGGGGTTCAAATGCAACACCTTAAGTAGTTAAGTGCGTACTATAACCAATAAATAATTATTTTAATAATATGCCAATCGCTAATATTTTAAAATACCTATTCTTAATAACTATTAAGTAATAAGTATTAACAATACAGTATAGGTAGGTATAATTAATGGTCAAACGGTCCATCAATAAAATTAAAATATGTAAGTCATAATCAGTGCCGCAACTTGGTACATATTGGTGGGTGTGCGACCAAATATATAGGGCCCATGTATAGAGGCAAAACTACAGGGGAGGGGAGAGGGAGGCTATAGCCCCCACCCCCCAACTACGATTCAGACCCCTCCAAAAAATATTCCTTATTTATTTAGATATAAGGCGTTTATAGGTTATTTTAAATTAATAGTTTTGTTAGGTGTGCTGTAGCCCCCCAGAATTTTTAAGACGAACGTCTCTCCAGCACCACCCATTCAAACATTTTACAATTTTTTTTTACAGGAAATTAGCATGTAATTAGCATGAATTTGCATGACTATCGCCAAAATTTGCATGACAAAGTATACAACTCTATGACAAAAAATGATGTGCGGTGCTGGAGAGACGTCTCACCAGCACCACCCAACGTGAAAAATTAAAAATAATAACAAACTCGATATACCAAAATGTAGCACGTGATTAGCACGAATTTGCACGATATACCCGGAAATTCGCACGTGTCTGGTTCGCGAACAAACCACGTTCGACTATTTCGCGCGTTTTTTTTATAAGCATTTAAAGTTCAAAAATCACGAAAGTTAGCAAATTATTTTGAGTTGAGAATTCGTAAAAATTTTTCTTTTTAAATCTAAGATTTTAATTTTGGTAATAATACAAAACTGTGTACAAAGTTAAATTCGAGTTGCACCAAGTTTATATTTTTAAATTAAAGGTTTTCGAAACGTAATTTCTGGTTAAGAAAATTTTGAAATAAAGTTCCCCATTTGATATTTTAATTAATTTAACTTTAGTTTTACTCAGACGCATCCACGTTGAATCAAAATCAACATATAATTTTGCTTTATTATCCCAATTTAATAAGTTTTCGGCCTCTTCTCAGGCAGCTGAAGCTGGTTGAATCATAAAATACCTCCTACCTCCATTGGTATAGGCACCTATTGTATAAGTACAGGTATGAAGTATTTTATTCCCCACTCATTACACTTCTGCAGTATTATATTTAAGTATTTATTAGAACTTTACACAGAGTTTTTCAAACGTTTAATAGAAATTTCGTAAACAGTCTTATTAAATTTTATTTTTTAAAATTGGTTACACTTGGAGGTTGGAATTTTTTTAAATAGATAACAATTTATTGTCAAGTTATTTTAATGTAGTACCTATACAATTTGAATTCAGTTAATCAAAATGTTTTATTTGTACATTTTATGGTATACAAATGCTTTGATAATTTATTTTATTATACTGTATAAATCAGAAGCTCACACAATACAACTGTATTTTGATTGACTGCTTTTGACTTTTTGATAGTGTCATCAAATAATTCCCAATTGTTAGGCCCTCTTTTACAGTACGCTACATAGTGACCAACAGATGTGCGCAATCTACTTAGCCCTTTAGGATTATGTTATTTAGGATTATATTAATACCTACGTTTCTACTCATAAATTATACTATGTATAATTTATTATTTTACTTATTTTATTTAAAATAGTATAATGGCTTTTGGGTTTACTACAGCGCCAACACCTCTCTTCAATTTTTTTTTTTAGTACTGTAACTCTAGTTGAATAATTTGTATTGACTTGAAAATTGATAATTTGGTGCCCCATGAATAATCATTCTTTAATGAACTAAATATTTTGAATAGTTTATTCTGTTTAAGTTTCGGGGCATTTTAGTTTGAACTTCGTAATGTGTGTTTCTACTGTCAAATTTTTTCCAAACTTTTATTTTTGTTTTCTAAAATCAATTTGCCTGCGGGCGCCAACACCTCCCTTCAATTTTTTTTTTATGATTTTAACTCTAGCCAAATTTTTTAAACATTAACAATCTGGTACCCTTTGAATAATTCTTTAATGAACTAAATATTTTGAATAGTTTTTTCTGTTTAAGATTTTGGAGATTTTAGTTTGATGTTTGTAATGTGTAATCCAACAATATAATTTATATAAATTTTTTTTTGTATTCTAAAATGCATTTGCCGGCGGGCGCCAACACCTTCCTTCAATTTTTTTTTATAATTTTAACTCTAGCCGAATTTTTTAAACATTTTTAGTACTGTAACTTTAGTTGAATATTTTGTATTGACTTGAAAATTGATAATTTGGTGCCCCATGAATAATCATTCTTTAATGAACTAAATATTTTGAATAGTTTTTTCTGTTTAAGTTTCGGGACATTTTAGTTTGAACTTCGTAATAATTTTCAAATTTTATAGAATTGAGGAAAATTTGAAAAACCGGTACTGGTTCCGTTAAGGTATAATTAAATTAATCCAACTGTGATATTTAAATTAATGTTAAAGATATATTTAAGGTATTAGTGTTTTAAAACAGTCAGTACTCATCACTTTAGTCACAATGTGGTAAATCCTAGTTTTTGCACTTTTCGGAACGTTATTGACTTAGTGACAAAATAGTGATAAAAGTTGAAAGTAAGCAGTACTAAGCAGTTTTAATAAGCAAAGTTAATAACTTGAATCATAATATGATGTTGCAGATCAAAATTATATTTTAATACTACATTAAAAACCGAACAGGAATTTAACAAGTAATAACTCATAACGAGTAAGTATATATAATCATTTTTGTTTTTGTATTTTCACAATTCCACATTTATTTGTTCTTATACAGCGTTAGAAATTTTTTCAGAAATTATTTTTTAATATTTTGGGAATTTTTTTCTGATTGCCTGGTAGATATCTTTAATGTTCTATTGTCAATCAAGGATGAAAAAAATATATATAAATTTCATTAGGTAGAAAATGAGTATGGAAGTTTTTATGCCTTCGATTCCGGGTATAAATTATGGATACGTGATTTATTTAGGAGTTATATAAAAAATAAGGCTGCGCTTTTTACAATTGATGGATGTGGGGTCAGTCATACTTTGACTGTGGCGTTATTCCAGAAACGCAACTGTAGATTTTGGAATTTCATCAAACGGTTAGTATTACAAAAAGTCAAAGTAGATTATTTGATGTGTGAAAAAATTTAAAAATATCATCAAAACACTGAAAGACGTGGCAATTTATAAAATTGAATTAATAAATATTAAATTTATTGCAGATTTGAATTATAGTATATTTTTATATGTTTGTTTTAGCTTCTCAATGTTTTGATTTCATGAGAAAGGTTCAAAAAGGAGGTCCACTAGTGAACTCAGAGTTCTATCCCGGTTGGTTAACTAATTGGCAAGAATCAGTATCTATAGTCAACCCCATCGATGTTGTAAAACAAATGAAAGTAATGTTGGCAATTAATGCTTCGTTTAAAATTTTCGGTACAAATTTTGGATTCACATCGGGAGCGAATACAAATGACACCAAAGAAAGTATTGGATACTTACCACAGTTGACCTCATACGATTATAATGCTCCATTGGATGAAGCTGTAGACCCTACAGAAAAGTATTTCAAAATTAAACAGACACTTGAAGAAGCCGTGAGTTTTAATAACAGTTAACTATCCAATATACATATACGGTTTATTAATTAATTATTTTTAAGAAATATGCTGTGACAAACGAGATATCACCAAATCCCGCACCCAAAGGTGCCTATGGAAAATTCTATTTAAGACCTTTGGTTAGCATATTTGAAAAGGTTGCTCAACGTATTAAACCAGTGATCAGTGATGTTCCTTTACCGTTTGAGGACTTAGATATTAACACTGGTTTTGTAATGTATGAAACAACATTAACAGATGATCAAAAAAATGTTGAAAATCCAGTAAACCTAACTGTGAACACGGTTAGAGATCGAGCAATCATTTACCTGGATCAAGTAAAGTTACATTGCAGTTATAGTTTTAGAAACATGAGTGTTCAAATTTTTTTTTAGGTACAAGTGGGTACTATGAATCGGTTGAAAGCTAATACTACAATAAGCTTAAACATTAACCGTACTGTTCAAAACCTAAGCATTTTAATTGAGAATCAGGGAAGGATGAATTTTGGAGACTTAATTGAAGATAGGAAGATAATAATAGCTGACAATAAATTATTTTATTCATGGTCTGAGACTGAAATAGTATAATTTATAATAGTATACTATAGTATTATAGTATAATATAATGCTTACCAGTTACCATAGAAGTTAATATTTGATAAATTGTGTACAGACTGGCGAGTGGTTACATTACCTTTTTAGAAACAAAAGTGGTAATATTTACAATCACTGAATTAGATTGTATTATATTTATTTTAACTACCAACTGAGTATAATTACTGAATTAAAATATTGTATGTAAAATAATACTAATTATATTTTCTAGGGAATTTTTGATCAAGTGATTCTCGGAAATAAAATATTAAGCCCTTGGAAAATGACTGCATATCCTTTGAATGGTACATCATGGATTTCTTCAATCAAATCAGTTGAAAACGTCAACAGTGTTAAATTACCAGCATTTTATAAAACACAGTTTACATTAACAGTTAACTATACAAAATGTTTAGACACTTATTTGGACACTTCAGGCTGGACAAAGGTGTGTTCTTACAAGTTAATACTGTTAAGTCGACTTTTATCCACATATTTACAATTTAAAAAATAATATTCGATATTTACAGGGTGTAGTGTTTTTAAACAATGTAAACCTTGGTCGGTATTGGCCACTTGGTGGACCTCAAGTTACACTTTATGTGCCAGCTCCTTTTTTAAAACCATCACCTTATGCCAATACACTAGTGATATTAGAACTTGAAGGTACATCTCAAGATTTGTCCGTGAAATTTGTGGATAAACCTGTTCTTGATGGTCCTATAATGACATAGATAAAATGTATGTTATATAATTGATTAAGAAAAATATATTAAAATTATTAAATGTTTGATTTATTTTATTTTTATCATATAATAATTATCGTGATTTTAAACTCTGTGTGTCATTCTATAAAACCATTCATTGACAAGCAATAATTCACAGTTCATAACATCAACTAGATAGGGCCCAGCTAGGATACCTACATAATTCATATATTGTGTATAGCAATGCAATCTAGGTATCTTGCGACGGAAGTGAGTGGATGCCACAGTATGGTCTTTGCGTTAGAAGCTTCAATTGAGTACCTAGGTATTTTGTTGTTTTTTAAATTTTTATTTACATAATTTTTTCTAGTAATTCCATCACCACATACCAGATGACGATACGTCATTCAGTAAAAAGATTGTCCGTGGCAATAAATATATAATTCAAGTTTAAAAAGTACTCTGAACTGAAATTTGAAAGTATCTATTTTATGAAAATAACCTGAACGCACTCAAATGTGCGAGTTCGTGGTATAAACTTATATTTTAATATTATATATTCCTACTGCTTAACAAACTGTCCGTCTATTGTTGGCTCATTTTATTTTTTTTGTTCACCGAAATTATCAAAGAATTGTTAATCGTTTCCGACTAATGTCGATAATTATTGGCGATTATCATAGATGATACAAAATATATTAGGTATATTATGATAAATCCATTAAACTTATATAATACTCAGTACCTATATGGTCAATTGATAAATTGTGTGTTCTTTTACAGAAATCTTTGTGATCTGCAACGTATGAATAGATACGGTTAAGTTGAATTATTATTATTTGTTTATTGTCATATTTGTATATAATAATATATTTTAGTCGTTTCAATTACCCACGAATAATATTTTTAAAATAGGTATAGCACGAACTACAATCGTTCTTCTTTGTTTAAATATCTGATTTCGTCCAATTTGATTATAAAAATATAAAATAACTAGGTATAAGAAAAACTGTGTTTTTTCTAAAAAAATTTTTTAGATTTTTTGGTTACAGAATAATCTATTTACCTGGAACTTTGTTTTCAAATTTCAAACCTTAGCTACAAAAGTTGAAATATCATTTTTCAATTTTAAAGTTCATAAATTGTGCCTATTTATTTTAAAAAATTTCACCTGTTATTGTAACAATATATCAGGAGCCTTTTATTAAATGTTCATGCTTTTTGACCCCACTACTAAAACTTTATTGACATTTATAGAAAATAAAACTAAAAAAAATGGAAACTGAAAATGCCCGCAAACAGCCAAAACAAGTCAAAATATTTTGGTGGTGTATAGAAAATGATATTATAAACAATCAGGGGAAATTGCATGTACCTTAGCTATCTACGATCATTTGACTTAAAGTTATACCAAAAACTAAAATTGATTTTGTTAAAACGTGATATTATTGGTATAGGTTAAATTTCTATTTTATAATAGATCAATAGCCAATAGATTACCTATAAATCACATTTTTTTATTTAAATCCCGGTAGTCATTTGGCATGCAAACTATAACTGAAATAGATAACCAGAATAGGTACATTGCTGATCACAAAGTACTTTCTGTAAAAGTACATTCGATTTAATATTTATCAATAGACTGTATAGATACTTAGTATAATATAAAGTTCTATGGATTTATCATAGTAAATAATATATTTTATAATATCTATGGCAATCGTCAATTGTCGACATTCGTCGGCGACGATAAACAATTTTAATAATTTCAGTGAACAAATAAGTAATAAGCCATCGATATAGACCGACAGTTATGAGCCGTATACATTATATTGTAAGTTCTAACACAAACTCACATATTTCGTTATGATCAGGTATTCAGGTTATTTTCATAATATATTTTGATACTTTCAAGTTTCAGTTCAGAGCGAGATGAAGATGGATAAATATAGTTTCTTCGGCGGCGGCGGCACTCTAGCTAGGTTTCACCGGAAGAGTCGATGCTTACGCGTAAGTTTGTTTTCATATTATTACTATTTTACATTTACTTTTTAGGCTTAAATTAAATATTTATTGCCACGGACAATCTGTTAACTGGGTTACGTAGAAGCATTTATAAGTTTAATCCCAAAAGCGCAATGTATAAAATACGCGAGACCGTCTTCGTAAAAATAATTAAAAAACATTTTGTGAAAGGAACAAGATTACTGCTAATATTTAAGTTTTAATTATTATTAACAAATAAATACAAATAATAGTTATTTTAATAGCTTTTTACTATTAACATTATTCAGTGTAAATATAGTTTCTGATCGACTTACCTATAAATAAGTACCTTCTATAAAATAATTATTCATATCAAATAATCCTAACAATTAAATGCAAGGATTCTCATAAATTGATCTTACAGCAGCCTTAAAACACCAACAATATATTTACACAGACCACAAGAAAAAATAATTGAAAATATTAAAAAAATAAAGAACACATCATTATAAAATTAATACAGTCATCGATCCGCTCAGAATCTAAAATTATATACTTAGAGTTTTAGAAATCTAGTTGGTATTATGGTATTTGATGAATTTACAGTATACGTTTATGGCTTTATGTTAACTCTAAAATCCAGTCATCACATTTTTATTTAATAATTCATAAAATACAATATACTAAAAAATTCTTGTGCTTCTGATATCTATTCACCACCTTAATCAGGTGATTAAAATAAATAAACTAAAATAATAATTTAAATAATACCTATATCATATTATTATAATTCAAATTCAAAATTATAAACTATTTTGGTTTTATTGTCATATCAAATTTCAATAAACAAATTGGTCCTTAACACGGAACTCTTTGATATAAAAAGTCGCATTATATAATATCCGTGGATTCATCATATTGACGTACCTAGTATAATATCAATATCATTTTATTTATTTATCTATGGCAAATCTCAAAATCGTTGCAGGAGACACAGTCGATTAAAAATTCTAAAATTTCAATAAGCAAAGAAAACATGAGCAAAAAACTTACTGCGTTTCGTGCAATTTTATTTTTCATAAATTACAATATTCTAAGTTCTGTAATCTGGAGCGTTTCCTCATGGGCGTCGCAGTTCACACACGTCACGGATTCCGCCGAAAGAGTCGATAATTAAAGTAAGTTTGTTTTTATATTATTTTGGGGCTTAAATTTACGTTTAAGACTTAAAATAAATATTTAATGTCACGAAAAATGTGCTATCCAAGTGTTGTATGCGCATATTTTAGTTCCGAACCAGAAATGTATAAAATACGCGAGATATAAACGTCGTCGTCGTTTTTCCAGTCCCTGTTCGTAGAATAATTATAATTAATAGGAGCTTACCTATATAAGGTACTTAATATATATATGTTATTAATTATTAAAATACAAAACGAACAAACGAAAAACGATTCTGAGCAAAGACATCGTTAACTAATAAATTATACTGAGATTAAAGTAATTTCTTTTACTATTAGGCATTAATACCTACAATATAGTAGGTTAAAGTCATTTTTGCCCAAAAAATTACATTTGAAAGTGTCATCGTGTATATAAATTATAATAATATACTCTAAAAGTTTCATAAATCCGCGAATACCTACTATTTTTAAATTACAACAAAATAACTAAAATCGTTATTCTTGGTTTTAATATGTAATTTCGTCCAAATTTTAACTTATAATATCTGTAAAAAGTAACTGTGTTTATAATAGATTTTTTGGTTACAATATGAACCAGGGGCGGACTGAGCCGGCGGGATACTTGGAACTTTCCCGGTGGGCCGCTATTCAAAAATGATTTGTTATTGCTATATATTTATAATTATTATTAATATAGAAGATCGGCATAAATCGGTATAAATATGAATTATAAATATTTTTTATTTTCATACCATGACGCGTGTGTGAAAAATTGTTTATATTAAGTGTTTAAGATGTTAGATTTCGGTACGGCTGATTGTCCACCGCCCTCACTCTTCAGCATCAATGCATCAGAAATTATTATTTATAATTAGGCCACGGATTTAAATATAAACTGCATTTTCTGAATTTTCTATGACATTGCTTTCCAAGCAAAGAATTCGTTTCATATATTATCAACGAATTGAAAAATGAAATTAGAACATTTATATGGGTTGAAGTCAAATATTTTAAGGCATTTTTCTTGTTTTTAATGCATTTAAATCTACGTCCTATTTATAACTTAACGTTTTAGGTTGATAACTATTATGTAGGTAGGTACCGTTTTGTATGTTCAATGTAACGTTCTTAATTCAAAAAGTAGCTAAATGAGTCAAATGATTTTGTCAAGGGGGGGGGGGGGAGGATGATATGGCTGATTTTTTAACATGCACAATTTCAAGTGTTCATAACCTCCTATGCTACTCTAAGGAGAAGTGACACAATTTCGTAAGAGAGGAGGCGTGAAAATGTTTAAAAAAAACACGAATTTATTTAGTTATTTTGTTATTTAGGTAGTACATATTAATTAATAGGTATTTCTTAAATTCTTTTTATTATTTTATTTGAAACATTATTTTTAAGTATTGGGATCAATAAAACTATTTTTATTTAATTACTATTTTAAATCAATTAGAATTTGTTAATAAACCAAGTAATAAATAAATGGTTACCAAGTAAAAAAACCGTTATCTATATTGTAAATTTGAATTCAATTTAACGCATAGAAACTAATAAATGTTTTTTTGAAGATAATGTAAAAATATCCATCATCCATCGGTTAGGACCATATATATATTTTCTATGATTAGGACGGTGAGGTTATAATTATAAATAATCTATGGCAAATGACAATCGTCTGAGAAGAACAGCGATTCCAATACGTACTCACATATTTCGTTCCATTCTGGTTATTAAACTAGGTGCCTATTTTTATAAATGTCATTAATCTCAATACTTCCAGACTGAACTTTTGGATCAGAGATATGAAGACGCGCGCTGCATTTTCCTTGGCGGAGATGCACAGCTCTGAATAAATAATTACGTAAGTCTTGTCCTTCTATTCTGTTGAGGCGGTAGACCTAATGTAAATATTTATTGTCAGACAAACTTATATAACCGCTAGACGTAGAGTAATTTTTAAAATCCAGTTTTTATAGGTGTGCAAAAATTATGAAAAATACCTGAAACTATAATACTTTGCCTACAACTAGGTACAGCTAGGTTTCACTGGAAGAGTCGATGTTTATGCGTAAATTTGTTTTTATATTATTTTGGTCTTACATTTACTTTTTAGACTTGAATTATATATTTATTGTCGTGGAAAATCTGTTAACTAAGTAAGGTAGAAGCAAATACGTTTACTACTGCCTACCAAAGGCGCAATGTATAATAATAATAAATTATACGCCAGTCCGAACAATCCAAACGCTGTCTTAGTCGTAGTCGAGTTCTAGTTGATAACTGACTTGTGAATAAATGTAATTTTTGTTAGGTATAAAAATAAAACTAATAAATCCTTGAATACAACATTTAAAAATACAAACTCTGTGTAATAAAAATTAATATTAGGTATTTATTGGTAGGTTTATATAATATCTGTAGACTGTAACTAGGTCATTAGAATATTGTAGAACATTTTACTGCATAAGATGCGTGTTATTTCAGAAATGGTATTCGTCAGTGAACATTTTCAAACTGGGAATAATATATCATAAGCAGATTGAAATGTGTGAACGTTTCAGTGTTTCGAAGACTAAGTTTCGTAGCAGATTTTGATTCCGTCACGGGGTATGTATTTTCTTATTTCTCAGTAGGTTTTTTTTGTATTTATAATTTTTTTTTTTTAGTATTGTAACTCTAGTTGAATATTTTGTATTGACTTGAAAATTGATAACTTGGTGCCCTATGAATAATCATTCTTTAATGAACTAAATATTTTGAATGGTTTTACTGTTTAAGATTCTGGGCATTTTAGTTTGTACTTTGTAATGTGTATTCCTACAGTTAAATTTATTCAAAATTTTTTTTTGGTTTCCTAAAATGCATTTGCCTGCGGGTGCCAACACCCTCCTTCAATTTTTTTTTTTAGTAATGTAACTCTAGTTGAATATTTTGTATTGACTTGAAAATTGATAACTTGGTGCCCTATGAATGATCATTCTTTAATGAACTAAATATTTTGAATAGTTTTTCTGTTTAAGATTCTGGGCATTTTAGTTTGTACTTTGTAATGTGTATTCCTACAGTTAAATTTATCCAAATTTTTTTTTTGGTTTCCTAAAATGCATTTGCCTGCGGGCGCCAACACCCTCCTTCAATTTTTTTTTTACTAATGTAACTCTTGTTGAATATTTTGTATTGACTTGAAAATTGATAACTTGGTGCCCTATGAATGATCATTCTTTAATGAACTAAATATTTTGAATAGTTTTTCTGTTTAAGATTCTGGGCATTTTAGTTTGTACTTTGTAATGTGTATTCCTACAGTTAAATTTATTCAAAATTTTTTTTTGGTTTCCTAAAATGCATTTGCCTGTGGGCGCCAACACCCTCTTCAATTTTTTTTTTATGATTTAACCTCTAGCCAAACTTTTTAAACATTGATTATCGGATACCCTTGAATAATCCTTATCGTTAATGAACTTTTTTATTATAGTTAATTGATCAGGGGATGTATTGCCCGAAAATGTTCAATATTTGTATTGTAACTATACTGGTATATAACTATTCGGGCTATCAATAAAGTCGTGTTCAAAATTAGAAAATTGGTGAGGTATGATATTTTTTTAAGTAATTCTTTCGAGTAGGGAATTCGCTCAATGATATTTAAATATTTTCACCGATAATCAAGTACGATGACTTGTAGGTAACTAGAGACTGAGTGAATAGGAATTAGGAAGTGTGTGATATGGCGAAGATAAAGAAATGGGTCAACAGGATTTCAGAATGTTTGGTGTATGAAAGGGAAAGATGAAAAAGAAATGTAAGGTTAGGGTAGGTAAGTGGAGTGAGAGTAGCAGATATGAGAATAATAAGTAAGGTGTTAAGGTACAAAAGAGGATAGACTAAGAAATTAATTTATTAAGGGTAGTGTAGGGTAGTGTACATATTGTAGTGAAAACAAGAGAGAATAGGTTTAGGTGGTTCGGCCACTGTATGATAAGAGATAGTGAGAGTGGCTATAGAAGTTAGTTAATTTAGGTGGGAAATGAGGGGCGAGAAGACTGAAGAAGAGATGGATAGACAGAATACCGATCATATGGAGGTGTGGAATGAGAGTGGCTGAACCTGTATATAGCTGTGAGAGACGGGGGAAGAAAAAGTGTAAAGGTAGAATAGTTATGTTAACAATGCCGAATACATAGGATAAGATCTTGAATTGCAAAGGCCACTAGCTTCAACTAACCATAGGTTTACCTAACTAACCTTCTTATGACTCATTAGGACACTTTGCAGAATAAAAAGATCCTGAGTTGCTGCAGGTTGCCGAACTTAAGTGTTTGATTATCAAGTTGATCCTCTGATTGTTGACACCATGGATAGTCCACGCCTATGTTAAATACATTTGAGGCCGCGTTCCCGGAGGGGAAGGCAATTGAGGCTCCTTTATATTGATAGTCGATACTCGATATGAGTATACTTTATTTGGCCTCAATTGTTCCCCTCGAAGGACGAAGACTGCTGATAAGACCATTATGTCCTATCCATATCTTTATTATCTATGATGGAGCCATACCTAGCTCACTCGTGTAAACTTGTTGCTGGTTGGGATGTCAGTGCACTATTTGTTTTCCATCTTTGACCCACGCATAGCATACCAAATGTACGATTAAGAAAACACTAAAATGATTGTGCGTGGGTCGGAGAGAGAAATAAATGGTGCGCTAAAAATCTGACATCCTCTTAAGTGTTAAATATTTGCCTGCATGTATGCACTAAAAACAGGCAAATATATGCACTGAAATATTCAAAAATATTAAAAAAAATAAAATATTCAAAAAAATACTGAATGAAAACGTTTTTATTAAAATTTTTTTAAATTAATAAATAATAATTCAAATTGGTTTACAAAAAAAATTCTTTATTTACACACTTGGTAGGTAGGTAACGTATGAACCGAAAATATAAAAACATTTTAAGAAAATAAGCATAAATACGAAGAAATCATGAAAACATGCAATTATATTAACTAACCAGAAAAAAACGCATATTGGTAACGGTGTTGTAATAATAGGGATCTCCCCAAAAAAATACGTACTAATAGTTCAAACAAATCATAAAAGCCAACTGTAATAAATATTAATTTATGAAAAAGTATATTAAAAAGCATTATTATTATAAATGAAACAAAACTATCAACTATGGACCGTGACATAATATAGGTATTTCTATATTTTTAGCTCCATAATTTCTGTTAAAATATTAGAAAAATGTATTAAGTACTGTAAAAGTGCTAAATTTGAGTTATTACTTAAAATATTATATTCATAACAAATTATAATAGAAGGTTAGGTACTGTTATTCCACATACCTATATTATAGTTTAATTTAACTACAACATTCTAGTAGAGTCTGATAAAATTTTTTTCCACGACTTTGATCATACAAACATTAAATACTAAACTATGGGTCTGAAATTTAGTTTATATAGATCTAAATAATCCAAAACATATAATATTGCTTCAAAATATAAAAATAAAGTGTCTTGTATGGTAGTAGGTAGGTAACTATCAAAAAAAAAACTAAAAAAAAACATACTTGAAATCTATGTATAATATACGTATATTGTAATAAACGTTCAAATGTTTACTATAGTACATTATAAAAAATTAACTTAAGTTCAATATAATACATTATAACAGGTGTTCAAATAAACATTTCATACCACAAATTTTGTTAATTCACACAGTCTCTCTTCAATTTTAAATTTTTCTTCAAATTATCTACAAAACATAAATGTTTAGTAAATTGGAAGACTTGATTAAGTATTTAATCATTTATCTAAAAGAGATGTGCCGGGTCGCCACATTACTATATCGAGGGACCATGGTGCAAGTGTCGTCCATAAATATCATAACATATATTATATTAGAAATACAAACTTAATATTTCACTAACAGTAAATATTATAAAAACATATTACGTAATGTACTAAACTCATATTATATTATGATTGTATTAGTTACAAACTCTTGAATTAAGATGTTTGAGGATTTAATTAATTTCCTAAAAGGAAATGCCTCAAGGTCGCCTCAGTAGGTTAGGTTTACTAATTATTACTAATTATACAAAATACTGAAAATTAATGAAATCACAAATATTAGTACAATAGAGAGACTGTGCATTGATTTACAAATTTGTCTTAAATTTACTTTTTGCATAGAGAATATGAAGGTGGGCTGGGCTCTTAATATCAGAGTATGGGGGACAGGTCTGGGATTTCATATTATCATTAATAGAGACTCGTTAATCCAGTGTTTATTTCAGACCTTCTATCCCGGGGGGGTATCCTACATTTTCAAGGGGGTATGCCTTAGAAGTAAATAATTAAGAGAAGTAAAAATATTATTTTAAGCTCAATTTATTGGTATCAGATTTTTTTTCTGAATTACTTTGTTGGATCATTTGTGTATGTATAGGTTCATTTTTTCCATGTAAAAATAATTCATTCAAAGCTAAAGCTTTAGCATGATTTTCTGAATTAGCGTGTTTTAAGAGTTTACCAGTTTTACCAGTAGCTTTTCGATAATTTATAAATGGAGTACATATAAAAATACCTTTTGATTTTTGTAAAGCACTATGATTACTACTAAGAAATTTTTCCCATACCTTACAAAAAGCCCCACCCTTTTTAATATTATAATATAGCCAGTTAAACGATTTTTCCCAATTTTTTTGATAAGAATAATTTTTTAATACTTTACGAATACTTTGATCTTCTTGATCTTCAATTATTTCAGTGGGTGAAGCCGGTGAAGGTTAGGTTTTTTCCGATACATATCTAATATAGGATTATTTTTTCGTTTTGACATAGTGGAAGTTAACTGTTGGTTAAAAGTTTAATTACCAACCAAAATGCGTTGAAAAATAACCAAAAACAATATAAATCAACCAAATGCAGTTTGACGTAGTCTTAAATGCGTAATCCACTACACTGACAGTCGACAGACATCAGCACGCTTTAAAAATTACCCACATGCGATAGGTACTTATCTAAAATCGATTATATTGACGAACAATTTAATAATATATAGATTACGATTATTATCGGTACACATTAATTGACTATATTGATGTACGAAAAAGTAATACCCATGATATTATTATATTAAATATTTATTTATTATATCATCTTCGCACGAAATAACTGACAATTCATCGATAACTCGTTTTATATATAATCGCACCATAATATACTATTTACGTAATAATGTCATACTTTTTTTCGGGGGGGTAAACATTTTTCTCCGGGGGGGTATTACCCCCCGGTCACCCCCCTGAAATAATCACTGCGTTAATCGCTTTTATGTGCTTCAAATTGTTTACACGAGTGAGCTGGGTATGGCTCCATCATAGATAATATAGATATAACATAATGGATAGGACATAATAGTATATGGTAATAGTCTTACCAGCGGTCTTCGTGGGGAACTAAGGTGTCAACAATCTAAGGATCAACTTGATAATCAATCACTTATAAGTTCGGCAACCTGCAACTCAGGAACTTTTTATTCAAAGTGTCCTAATGTAATTAGTCATTAGAAGGCTAGTTTGGTAAACCTAAGGTTAGTTGAAGCTATGGTAATGATAGACGACTACAATCACTGGTCGTGAGCTTTGCGATGATCTTTTCCTACTAACTATAAAGGTATTCGATATTGTAAACATAACAATGAAAGAAAATATTTAAATATTATTAATTTGGTTATGTTAGGTTAGGTTAGGATAGGACAGTAAATTAGACGTTAACTAATTATTATAGTTTTTAACACGGTCTTAAAGACTGTCAGCTAGAGTTGTACCAGTATAGTTATTAAAAACTTAAATACAGCTAACATTAAATAATGATTTTTTTAACACAACAAATTATAAAATGTATTTTAAAATATAACAAAATATATTTTTTTTAGGATTTTATAAGGTTTTCAATACTTATGAGCTTTTGTAAATAGAAAATGTGTAAAATCAATAGTTTTAATTTAATATATAGTATTGTGTTTTATTATCCTACTGTCAAAGAATTCTCAGGGTTTTCTTTCCACATTTTTTTACATTGTACTAAATCTAATTTTTTCCGCACATATTTACAAAGACTAAAACAGATATCTGACTATGTTTTTATTTGCATTTAGACTTTATAGTTTGTTATTTAATATTGACTGTAGACCCAGCCAAATACAATATTATTTTAAATTAAACATTATTTTATGTCCTTCATAAATTACAATCACATAACAGAGTCCGTGCAGGACCTTTACTGATTTAAATTTTTTGCATCCTTTATAAATAAATTACATTCGTTTTTATACATTTTCTAATACATATATTACGGTGATACACCTCTGATCATAATAACTGTTCGTATTATTATAATGTAAGCAATACCTAGTTTTTGGATTGTAGTTCATATTATGTATTGCAGTATTTAGCTTCCAGCGTATTCTTTTGTTTAGTGTTATTTCACACATAGATTTTTTTGTATAAATATTTTTCAAGATTAACCGGCTAAACCTGGGAGTACGTTGAGTACCCGTGTACTCCTAAAGCGTGTTTCTAAAGTAAAATTTTTCCACATTTTTTTTTGTTTTCTAAAATTAATTTGCCTGCAGGCTCCCTCCTTCAATTTTTTTTTTTTAGTTATGTAACTATAGTTGAATATTTTGTATTGACTTGAAAATTGATAACTTGGTGCCCCATGAATAATCATTCTTTAATGAACTAAATATTTTGAATAGTTTTTTCTGTTTAAGTTTCGGGGCATTTTAGTTTGAACTTCGTAATGTGTGTTTCTACTGTCAAATTTTTTCCAAACTTTTATTTTTGTTTTCTAAAATCTATTTGCCTGCGGGCGCCAACACCTCCCTTCAATTTTTTTTTTAACACTGTAACTCTAGTTGAATATTTTGTATTGACTTGAAAATTGATAACTTGGTGCCCCATGAATAATCATTCTTTAATGAACTAAATATTTTGAATAGTTTTTTCTAAATTTTTTTCCAAATTTTTTTTTTGTTTTCTAAGATCTATTTGCCTGCGGGCGCCAACACCTCCCTTCAATTTTTTTTTTTTATGTTTTTAACTCTAGCCAAATATTTTAAACATTGACAATTTGGTGCCCCATGAATAATCATTCTTTAATGAACTAAATATTTTAAATAGTTTTTTCTGTTTAAGTTTCGGGACGTTTTAGTTTGAACTTTGTAATGTGTATAATACAGTCAAATTTTTTCCGAATTTTTTTTTTGTTTTCTAAAATCAATTTGCCTGCGGGCGCCAACACCTCCCTTCAATTTTTTTTTTTATGTTTTTAACTCTAGTTGAATATTTTGTATTGACTTGTAAATTGATAACTTGGTGCCCCATGAATAATCATTCTTTAATGAACTAAATATTTTGAATAGTTTTTTCTAAATTTTTTTTTTGTTTTATAAAATCTATTTGCCTGCGGGCGCCAACACCTCCCTTCAATTTTTTTTTTTAGTACTGTAACTCTAGTTGAATGTTTTGTATTGACTTGAAAATTGATAACATGGTGCCCCATGAATAATCATTCTTTAATGAACTAAATATTTTAAATAGTTTTTTTTGTTTAAGTTTCGGGACATTTTAGTTTGAACTTTGTAATGTGTATCATACAGTCAAATTTTTTCCAATTTTTTTTTTGTTTTCTAAAATATATTTGCCTGCGGGCGCCAACACCTCCCTTCAATTTTTTTTTTTTAGTACTGTAACTCTAGTTGAATATTTTGTATTGACTTGAAAATTGATAACTTGGTGCCCCATGAATAATCATTCTTTAATGAACTAAATATTTTGAATAGTTTTTTCTAAATTTTTTTTTTGTTTTATAAAATCTATTTGCCTGCGGGCGCCAACACCTCCCTTCAATTTTTTTTTTTGTTTTTAACTCAAGCCAAATATTTTAAATATTGACAATTTAGTGCCCCATGAATAATCATTCTTTAATGAACTAAATATTTTAAATAGTTTTTTCTGTTTAAGTTTCGGGACGTTTTAGTTTGAACTTTGTAATGTGTATAATACAGTCAAATTTTTTCCGAATTTTTTTTTTGTTTTCTAAAATCAATTTGCCTGCGGGCGCCAACACCTCCCTTCAATTTTTTTTTTTATGTTTTTAACTCTAGTTGAATATTTTGTATTGACTTGTAAATTGATAACTTGGTGCCCCATGAATAATCATTCTTTAATGAACTAAATATTTTGAATAGTTTTTTCTAAATTTTTTTTTTGTTTTATAAAATCTATTTGCCTGCGGGCGCCAACACCTCCCTTCAATTTTTTTTTTAGTACTGTAACTCTAGTTGAATGTTTTGTATTGACTTGAAAATTGATAACATGGTGCCCCATGAATAATCATTCTTTAATGAACTAAATATTTTAAATAGTTTTTTTTGTTTAAGTTTCGGGACATTTTAGTTTGAACTTTGTAATGTGTATCATACAGTCAAATTTTTTCCAATTTTTTTTTTGTTTTCTAAAATATATTTGCCTGCGGGCGCCAACACCTCCCTTCAATTTTTTTTTTTTAGTACTGTAACTCTAGTTGAATATTTTGTATTGACTTGAAAATTGATAACTTGGTGCCCCATGAATAATCATTCTTTAATGAACTAAATATTTTGAATAGTTTTTTCTAAATTTTTTTTTTGTTTTATAAAATCTATTTGCCTGCGGGCGCCAACACCTCCCTTCAATTTTTTTTTTTTGTTTTTAACTCAAGCCAAATATTTTAAATATTGACAATTTAGTGCCCCATGAATAATCATTCTTTAATGAACTAAATATTTTAAATAGTTTTTTCTGTTTAAGTTTCGGGACGTTTTAGTTTGAACTTTGTAATGTGTATAATACAGTCAAATTTTTTCCGAATTTTTTTTTTGTTTTCTAAAATCAATTTGCCTGCGGGCGCCAACACCTCCCTTCAATTTTTTTTTTTATGTTTTTAACTCTAGTTGAATATTTTGTATTGACTTGTAAATTGATAACTTGGTGCCCCATGAATAATCATTCTTTAATGAACTAAATATTTTGAATAGTTTTTTCTAAATTTTTTTTTTGTTTTATAAAATCTATTTGCCTGCGGGCGCCAACACCTCCCTTCAATTTTTTTTTTAGTACTGTAACTCTAGTTGAATGTTTTGTATTGACTTGAAAATTGATAACATGGTGCCCCATGAATAATCATTCTTTAATGAACTAAATATTTTAAATAGTTTTTTTTGTTTAAGTTTCGGGACATTTTAGTTTGAACTTTGTAATGTGTATCATACAGTCAAATTTTTTCCAATTTTTTTTTTGTTTTCTAAAATATATTTGCCTGCGGGCGCCAACACCTCCCTTCAATTTTTTTTTTTTAGTACTGTAACTCTAGTTGAATATTTTGTATTGACTTGAAAATTGATAACTTGGTGCCCCATGAATAATCATTCTTTAATGAACTAAATATTTTGAATAGTTTTTTCTAAATTTTTTTTTGTTTTCTAAAATCTATTTGCCTGCGGGCGCCAACATCTCCCTTCAATTTTTTTTTTTTTATGTTTTTAACTCTAGCCAAATATTTTAAACATTGACAATTTGGTGCCCCATGAATAATCATTCTTTAATGAACTAAATATTTTGAATAGTTTTTTCTAAATTTTTTTTTTGTTTTATAAAATCTATTTGCCTGCGGGCGCCAACACCTCCCTTCAATTTTTTTTTTTATGTTTTTAACTCTAGTTGAATATTTTGTATTGACTTGTAAATTGATAACTTGGTGCCCCATGAATAATCATTCTTTAATGAACTAAATATTTTGAATAGTTTTTTCTAAATTTTTTTTTTGTTTTATAAAATCTATTTGCCTGCGGGCGCCAACACCTCCCTTCAATTTTTTTTTTAGTACTGTAACTCTAGTTGAATGTTTTGTATTGACTTGAAAATTGATAACATGGTGCCCCATGAATAATCATTCTTTAATGAACTAAATATTTTAAATAGTTTTTTTTGTTTAAGTTTCGGGACATTTTAGTTTGAACTTTGTAATGTGTATCATACAGTCAAATTTTTTCCAATTTTTTTTTTGTTTTCTAAAATATATTTGCCTGCGGGCGCCAACACCTCCCTTCAATTTTTTTTTTTTAGTACTGTAACTCTAGTTGAATATTTTGTATTGACTTGAAAATTGATAACTTGGTGCCCCATGAATAATCATTCTTTAATGAACTAAATATTTTGAATAGTTTTTTCTAAATTTTTTTTTGTTTTCTAAAATCTATTTGCCTGCGGGCGCCAACATCTCCCTTCAATTTTTTTTTTTTATGTTTTTAACTCTAGCCAAATATTTTAAACATTGACAATTTGGTGCCCCATGAATAATCATTCTTTAATGAACTAAATATTTTGAATAGTTTTTTCTAAATTTTTTTTTTGTTTTATAAAATCTATTTGCCTGCGGGCGCCAACACCTCCCTTCAATTTTTTTTTTTTGTTTTTAACTCAAGCCAAATATTTTAAATATTGACAATTTAGTGCCCCATGAATAATCATTCTTTAATGAACTAAATATTTTAAATAGTTTTTTCTGTTTAAGTTTCGGGACGTTTTAGTTTGAACTTTGTAATGTGTATAATACAGTCAAATTTTTTCCGAATTTTTTTTTTGTTTTCTAAAATCAATTTGCCTGCGGGCGCCAACACCTCCCTTCAATTTTTTTTTTTATGTTTTTAACTCTAGTTGAATATTTTGTATTGACTTGTAAATTGATAACTTGGTGCCCCATGAATAATCATTCTTTAATGAACTAAATATTTTGAATAGTTTTTTCTAAATTTTTTTTTTGTTTTATAAAATCTATTTGCCTGCGGGCGCCAACACCTCCCTTCAATTTTTTTTTTAGTACTGTAACTCTAGTTGAATGTTTTGTATTGACTTGAAAATTGATAACATGGTGCCCCATGAATAATCATTCTTTAATGAACTAAATATTTTAAATAGTTTTTTTTGTTTAAGTTTCGGGACATTTTAGTTTGAACTTTGTAATGTGTATCATACAGTCAAATTTTTTCCAATTTTTTTTTTGTTTTCTAAAATATATTTGCCTGCGGGCGCCAACACCTCCCTTCAATTTTTTTTTTTAGTACTGTAACTCTAGTTGAATGTTTTGTATTGACTTGAAAATTGATAACTTGGTGCCCCATGAATAATCATTCTTTAATGAACTAAATATTTTGAATAGTTTTTTCTAAATTTTTTTTTGTTTTCTAAAATCTATTTGCCTGCGGGCGCCAACATCTCCCTTCAATTTTTTTTTTTTTATGTTTTTAACTCTAGCCAAATATTTTAAACATTGACAATTTGGTGCCCCATGAATAATCATTCTTTAATGAACTAAATATTTTGAATAGTTTTTTCTAAATTTTTTTTTTGTTTTATAAAATCTATTTGCCTGCGGGCGCCAACACCTCCCTTCAATTTTTTTTTTTATGTTTTTAACTCTAGTTGAATATTTTGTATTGACTTGTAAATTGATAACTTGGTGCCCCATGAATAATCATTCTTTAATGAACTAAATATTTTGAATAGTTTTTTCTAAATTTTTTTTTTGTTTTATAAAATCTATTTGCCTGCGGGCGCCAACACCTCCCTTCAATTTTTTTTTTAGTACTGTAACTCTAGTTGAATGTTTTGTATTGACTTGAAAATTGATAACATGGTGCCCCATGAATAATCATTCTTTAATGAACTAAATATTTTAAATAGTTTTTTTTGTTTAAGTTTCGGGACATTTTAGTTTGAACTTTGTAATGTGTATCATACAGTCAAATTTTTTCCAATTTTTTTTTTGTTTTCTAAAATATATTTGCCTGCGGGCGCCAACACCTCCCTTCAATTTTTTTTTTTTAGTACTGTAACTCTAGTTGAATATTTTGTATTGACTTGAAAATTGATAACTTGGTGCCCCATGAATAATCATTCTTTAATGAACTAAATATTTTGAATAGTTTTTTCTAAATTTTTTTTTGTTTTCTAAAATCTATTTGCCTGCGGGCGCCAACATCTCCCTTCAATTTTTTTTTTTTATGTTTTTAACTCTAGCCAAATATTTTAAACATTGACAATTTGGTGCCCCATGAATAATCATTCTTTAATGAACTAAATATTTTGAATAGTTTTTTCTAAATTTTTTTTTTGTTTTATAAAATCTATTTGCCTGCGGGCGCCAACACCTCCCTTCAATTTTTTTTTTTTGTTTTTAACTCAAGCCAAATATTTTAAATATTGACAATTTAGTGCCCCATGAATAATCATTCTTTAATGAACTAAATATTTTAAATAGTTTTTTCTGTTTAAGTTTCGGGACGTTTTAGTTTGAACTTTGTAATGTGTATAATACAGTCAAATTTTTTCCGAATTTTTTTTTTGTTTTCTAAAATCAATTTGCCTGCGGGCGCCAACACCTCCCTTCAATTTTTTTTTTTATGTTTTTAACTCTAGTTGAATATTTTGTATTGACTTGTAAATTGATAACTTGGTGCCCCATGAATAATCATTCTTTAATGAACTAAATATTTTGAATAGTTTTTTCTAAATTTTTTTTTTGTTTTATAAAATCTATTTGCCTGCGGGCGCCAACACCTCCCTTCAATTTTTTTTTTAGTACTGTAACTCTAGTTGAATGTTTTGTATTGACTTGAAAATTGATAACATGGTGCCCCATGAATAATCATTCTTTAATGAACTAAATATTTTAAATAGTTTTTTTTGTTTAAGTTTCGGGACATTTTAGTTTGAACTTTGTAATGTGTATCATACAGTCAAATTTTTTCCAATTTTTTTTTTGTTTTCTAAAATATATTTGCCTGCGGGCGCCAACACCTCCCTTCAATTTTTTTTTTTTAGTACTGTAACTCTAGTTGAATATTTTGTATTGACTTGAAAATTGATAACTTGGTGCCCCATGAATAATCATTCTTTAATGAACTAAATATTTTGAATAGTTTTTTCTAAATTTTTTTTTGTTTTCTAAAATCTATTTGCCTGCGGGCGCCAACACCTCCCTTCAATTTTTTTTTTTTGTTTTTAACTCAAGCCAAATATTTTAAATATTGACAATTTAGTGCCCCATGAATAATCATTCTTTAATGAACTAAATATTTTAAATAGTTTTTTCTGTTTAAGTTTCGGGACGTTTTAGTTTGAACTTTGTAATGTGTATAATACAGTCAAATTTTTTCCGAATTTTTTTTTTGTTTTCTAAAATCAATTTGCCTGCGGGCGCCAACACCTCCCTTTAATTTTTTTTTTTATGTTTTTAACTATAGTTGAATATTTTGTATTGACTTGTAAATTGATAACTTGGTGCCCCATGAATAATCATTCTTTAATGAACTAAATATTTTGAATAGTTTTTTCTAAATTTTTTTTTGTTTTCTAAAATCTATTTGCCTGCGGGCGCCAACATCTCCCTTCAATTTTTTTTTTTTATGTTTTTAACTCTAGCCAAATATTTTAAACATTGACAATTTGGTGCCCCATTAATAATCATTCTTTAATGAACTAAATATTTTGAATAGTTTTTTCTAAATTTTTTTTTTGTTTTATAAAATCTATTTGCCTGCGGGCGCCAACACCTCCCTTCAATTTTTTTTTTTTGTTTTTAACTCAAGCCAAATATTTTAAATATTGACAATTTAGTGCCCCATGAATAATCATTCTTTAATGAACTAAATATTTTAAATAGTTTTTTCTGTTTAAGTTTCGGGACGTTTTAGTTTGAACTTTGTAATGTGTATAATACAGTCAAATTTTTTCCGAATTTTTTTTTTGTTTTCTAAAATCAATTTGCCTGCGGGCGCCAACACCTCCCTTCAATTTTTTTTTTTATGTTTTTAACTCTAGTTGAATATTTTGTATTGACTTGTAAATTGATAACTTGGTGCCCCATGAATAATCATTCTTTAATGAACTAAATATTTTGAATAGTTTTTTCTAAATTTTTTTTTTGTTTTATAAAATCTATTTGCCTGCGGGCGCCAACACCTCCCTTCAATTTTTTTTTTAGTACTGTAACTCTAGTTGAATGTTTTGTATTGACTTGAAAATTGATAACATGGTGCCCCATGAATAATCATTCTTTAATGAACTAAATATTTTAAATAGTTTTTTTTGTTTAAGTTTCGGGACATTTTAGTTTGAACTTTGTAATGTGTATCATACAGTCAAATTTTTTCCAATTTTTTTTTTGTTTTCTAAAATATATTTGCCTGCGGGCGCCAACACCTCCCTTCAATTTTTTTTTTTTAGTACTGTAACTCTAGTTGAATATTTTGTATTGACTTGAAAATTGATAACTTGGTGCCCCATGAATAATCATTCTTTAATGAACTAAATATTTTGAATAGTTTTTTCTAAATTTTTTTTTGTTTTCTAAAATCTATTTGCCTGCGGGCGCCAACACCTCCCTTCAATTTTTTTTTTTTGTTTTTAACTCAAGCCAAATATTTTAAATATTGACAATTTAGTGCCCCATGAATAATCATTCTTTAATGAACTAAATATTTTAAATAGTTTTTTCTGTTTAAGTTTCGGGACGTTTTAGTTTGAACTTTGTAATGTGTATAATACAGTCAAATTTTTTCCGAATATTTTTTTTGTTTTCTAAAATCAATTTGCCTGCGGGCGCCAACACCTCCCTTTAATTTTTTTTTTTATGTTTTTAACTATAGTTGAATATTTTGTATTGACTTGTAAATTGATAACTTGGTGCCCCATGAATAATCATTCTTTAATGAACTAAATATTTTGAATAGTTTTTTCTAAATTTTTTTTTTGTTTTATAAAATCTATTTGCCTGCGGGCGCCAACACCTCCCTTCAATTTTTTTTTTTAGTACTGTAACTCTAGTTGAATGTTTTGTATTGACTTGAAAATTGATAACATGGTGCCCCATGAATAATCATTCTTTAATGAACTAAATATTTTAAATAGTTTTTTCTGTTTAAGTTTCGGGACATTTTAGTTTGAACTTTGTAATGTGTATCATACAGTCAAATTTTTTCCAATTTTTTTTTTGTTTTCTAAAATATATTTGCCTGCGGGCGCCAACACCTCCCTTCAATTTTTTTTTTTTAGTACTGTAACTCTAGTTGAATATTTTGTATTGACTTGAAAATTGATAACTTGGTGCCCCATGAATAATCATTCTTTAATGAACTAAATATTTTGAATAGTTTTTTCTAAATTTTTTTTTGTTTTCTAAAATCTATTTGCCTGCGGGCGCCAACATCTCCCTTCAATTTTTTTTTTTTATGTTTTTAACTCTAGCCAAATATTTTAAACATTGACAATTTGGTGCCCCATGAATAATCATTCTTTAATGAACTAAATATTTTGAATAGTTTTTTCTGTTTAAGTTTCGGGACGTTTTAGTTTGAACTTTGTAATGTGTATAATACAGTCAAATTTTTTCCGAATTTTTTTTTTGTTTTCTAAAATCAATTTGCCTGCGGGCGCCAACACCTCCCTTTAATTTTTTTTTTTATGTTTTTAACTATAGTTGAATATTTTGTATTGACTTGTAAATTGATAACTTGGTGCCCCATGAATAATCATTCTTTAATGAACTAAATATTTTGAATAGTTTTTTCTAAATTTTTTTTTTGTTTTATAAAATCTATTTGCCTGCGGGCGCCAACACCTCCCTTCAATTTTTTTTTTTTGTTTTTAACTCAAGCCAAATATTTTAAATATTGACAATTTAGTGCCCCATGAATAATCATTCTTTAATGAACTAAATATTTTAAATAGTTTTTTCTGTTTAAGTTTCGGGACGTTTTAGTTTGAACTTTGTAATGTGTATAATACAGTCAAATTTTTTCCGAATTTTTTTTTTGTTTTCTAAAATCAATTTGCCTGCGGGCGCCAACACCTCCCTTCAATTTTTTTTTTTATGTTTTTAACTCTAGTTGAATATTTTGTATTGACTTGTAAATTGATAACTTGGTGCCCCATGAATAATCATTCTTTAATGAACTAAATATTTTGAATAGTTTTTTCTAAATTTTTTTTTTGTTTTATAAAATCTATTTGCCTGCGGGCGCCAACACCTCCCTTCAATTTTTTTTTTAGTACTGTAACTCTAGTTGAATGTTTTGTATTGACTTGAAAATTGATAACATGGTGCCCCATGAATAATCATTCTTTAATGAACTAAATATTTTAAATAGTTTTTTTTGTTTAAGTTTCGGGACATTTTAGTTTGAACTTTGTAATGTGTATCATACAGTCAAATTTTTTCCAATTTATTTTTGTTTTCTAAAATATATTTGCCTGCGGGCGCCAACACCTCCCTTCAATTTTTTTTTTTTAGTACTGTAACTCTAGTTGAATATTTTGTATTGACTTGAAAATTGATAACTTGGTGCCCCATGAATAATCATTCTTTAATGAACTAAATATTTTGAATAGTTTTTTCTAAATTTTTTTTTGTTTTCTAAAATCTATTTGCCTGCGGGCGCCAACACCTCCCTTCAATTTTTTTTTTTTGTTTTTAACTCAAGCCAAATATTTTAAATATTGACAATTTAGTGCCCCATGAATAATCATTCTTTAATGAACTAAATATTTTAAATAGTTTTTTCTGTTTAAGTTTCGGGACGTTTTAGTTTGAACTTTGTAATGTGTATAATACAGTCAAATTTTTTCCGAATTTTTTTTTTGTTTTCTAAAATCAATTTGCCTGCGGGCGCCAACACCTCCCTTTAATTTTTTTTTTTATGTTTTTAACTATAGTTGAATATTTTGTATTGACTTGTAAATTGATAACTTGGTGCCCCATGAATAATCATTCTTTAATGAACTAAATATTTTGAATAGTTTTTTCTAAATTTTTTTTTTGTTTTATAAAATCTATTTGCCTGCGGGCGCCAACACCTCCCTTCAATTTTTTTTTTTAGTACTGTAACTCTAGTTGAATGTTTTGTATTGACTTGAAAATTGATAACATGGTGCCCCATGAATAATCATTCTTTAATGATCTAAATATTTTAAATAGTTTTTTCTGTTTAAGTTTCGGGACATTTTAGTTTGAACTTTGTAATGTGTATCATACAGTCAAATTTTTTCCAATTTTTTTTTTGTTTTCTAAAATATATTTGCCTGCGGGCGCCAACACCTCCCTTCAATTTTTTTTTTTTAGTACTGTAACTCTAGTTGAATATTTTGTATTGACTTGAAAATTGATAACTTGGTGCCCCATGAATAATCATTCTTTAATGAACTAAATATTTTGAATAGTTTTTTCTAAATTTTTTTTTGTTTTCTAAAATCTATTTGCCTGCGGGCGCCAACATCTCCCTTCAATTTTTTTTTTTTATGTTTTTAACTCTAGCCAAATATTTTAA
Source organism: Metopolophium dirhodum (assembly GCF_019925205.1). Taxonomy (NCBI): domain Eukaryota; kingdom Metazoa; phylum Arthropoda; class Insecta; order Hemiptera; family Aphididae; genus Metopolophium; species Metopolophium dirhodum. The sequence goes on along the minus strand of NC_083565.1, from coordinate 23,154,606 downwards.
ACATTGACAATTTGGTGCCCCATGAATAATCATTCTTTAATGAACTAAATATTTTGAATAGTTTTTTCTGTTTAAGTTTCGGGACGTTTTAGTTTGAACTTTGTAATGTGTATAATACAGTCAAATTTTTTCCGAATTTTTTTTTTGTTTTCTAAAATCAATTTGCCTGCGGGCGCCAACACCTCCCTTTAATTTTTTTTTTTATGTTTTTAACTATAGTTGAATATTTTGTATTGACTTGTAAATTGATAACTTGGTGCCCCATGAATAATCATTCTTTAATGAACTAAATATTTTGAATAGTTTTTTCTAAATTTTTTTTTTGTTTTATAAAATCTATTTGCCTGCGGGCGCCAACACCTCCCTTCAATTTTTTTTTTTAGTACTGTAACTCTAGTTGAATGTTTTGTATTGACTTGAAAATTGATAACATGGTGCCCCATGAATAATCATTCTTTAATGAACTAAATATTTTAAATAGTTTTTTCTGTTTAAGTTTCGGGACATTTTAGTTTGAACTTTGTAATGTGTATCATACAGTCAAATTTTTTCCAATTTTTTTTTTGTTTTCTAAAATATATTTGCCTGCGGGCGCCAACACCTCCCTTCAATTTTTTTTTTTTAGTACTGTAACTCTAGTTGAATATTTTGTATTGACTTGTAAATTGATAACTTGGTGCCCCATGAATAATCATTCTTTAATGAACTAAATATTTTGAATAGTTTTTTCTAAATTTTTTTTTGTTTTCTAAAATCTATTTGCCTGCGGGCGCCAACATCTCCCTTCAATTTTTTTTTTTTATGTTTTTAACTCTAGCCAAATATTTTAAACATTGACAATTTGGTGCCCCATGAATAATCATTCTTTAATGAACTAAATATTTTGAATAGTTTTTTCTAAATTTTTTTTTTGTTTTATAAAATCTATTTGCCTGCGGGCACCAACACCTCCCTTCAATTTTTTTTTTTAGTACTGTAACTAGTTGAATATTTTGTATTGACATGAAAATTGATAACTTGGTGCCCCATTAATAATCATTCTTTAATGAACTAAATATTTTGAATAGTTTTTTCTAAATTTTTTTCCAAATTTTTTTTTTGTTTTCTAAGATTTATTTGCCTGCGGGCGCCAACACCTCCCTTCAATTTTAGATTCTGAGTGAAACGATGAATGTATTGATTTTACAATGATGTGTGTTTTTTTTTTTATTTGTTTTTTATTTTTTTTTTTATTTTTTTTTTATTTTTTTTTTATTTTTTTTTTATTTTTTTATTTTTGTGTCTGTGTACACGATAAGTAGTCGAAATAATGCTTCGATTTTCGACTTCAGTATCTTGTTCGATGGGAAAGTGAATATCGTTGGTGCATTGGGGAGGTCAAAATTTAATTTCCCAGTAGTTTTCAAAAGCGATGTGAAAAACAAAAGAAAAATTAAGGAAAAACGGGAATTTTTACGCAAAATCGATATTTAACAAAATCGATTTTGGTTATTGGTGTAACTCTAAAACAAATGACCGTAGATGCATGAAATTTTCACTGGTTGTTTATATTTGCATTTTCTATACACCATAAAATTTACAAAATATTTTGACTCTTTTTGAGCTGTTTACGGCCATTGTCAGTTTTCAATTTTCTTAGTTTTTTTTTCTATAAATATCAATAAAATTTTATCTGTTGAGTAAAAAAGCTTGAAAATTTAATAGAAGGCTCCTAGGTTATTGTTTCAAAGGCAGATGAAAAAAATTAAAAATCCTTAGTCACAGTTTTTAATTATAAGCATTTAAAGTTCAAATTTTGACAAAATACGGAAAAATCACGAAAAATAGCAAATTATTTTGATGAGAATTCATAAAAATTTTTCTTTTCAAATCTAAGATTTGAAAATGTAATATAAGATTACTCATAAGTTTGTCTACCTTTATCAAAAAAAAAATTTCTACAAGAAAGTCAAATTAAATTTTTATGAGCGTCTGAAATTTATATTTTTACAACTTTTGATATTTACTCGATTTCTCATGTAACGATTTTTTTATTTTATTGTAATTAAAAAACGAATGACTGTAGATACTTGAAAATTTCACTGAATGTTTATATTAGCATTTTCTATACACCATACAATTTTGAAAATATTTTGACTCTATTTGAGCTGTTTACGGACATTGTCAGTTTTCAATTTTTTTAGTTTTTTTTTCTATAAATATCAATAAATTTTTATCTGTTGGGCCAAAAAGTGTAAAAATTTAATACAAGACTCCTGATATATTTTTACAATAGCAGTTGAAAAATATTGAAAATACATAGGCACAGTTTTTTTTTATAAGCATTTAAAGATCAAATTTGGACAGAATTTATCAAATTTATAATTTAATAATTATTTTGTAGTTAAAAATTTATAAAATGTTCAACTTTTATAGCTAAGGATTGAAAATTGAAAACAAGGCTCCACGTAAATAGGTTATTTATAAATTACTTTATTCACAATAATATCATTAAATATACTTGGTAATATCATAGGCTGACTGACCGTTTTCGCTCAGAATCGTTTTTCTTATACAATGATATTATATCATTGAATTCAAATTTAACACCATCCATTACAGTGACCCACTTGTAACCTACTGTACAGCAGAGCGACATCCACTTATCCACCTTTTTTATTTTACATTTTAATATTTTGCAAGTTTTTTTTAGTATTATATTATAATCACATGATTTGTATCACAGGCAATTTTTTTAATATTTACTTTGCTTGTTCTACACAAAGCATTGTCACACATAAACTGTGGATAATATTCACTTTTTCATTTGTTATATGATAAATATAGTATTTTAATTAATTTTGCAATTATCATTATTTACCTCTAGTTAAGTCTTCTCTATACCTACCTATAAGGCTATAACCTCATTATATAAATACAACTTGTAATAATAATTCTGATTGAACTATTTATACCATTCAATTAAAGGTAAACAAACATTAAATGTATGTCATTTAATCTATATTTAATGGTTGAGTTAAGCTAGAATATAAAATATATTAAGGTTCAATTAACATAATATTTATTCAATTATACAAAATTCAATTAATATCCAATACCAATTAAGAAATTATCATATCGAGGTCAAATAAATCTTGAAGAAATGGTTTTAACAGGTTAAATAGATATTTATTTTATATCACTCAACCAACATTGTAGATAAAGTGTTCATTCGATCTATTTTTTTGGTCCAAATAAGATTTATGCGAGCTTTATTTCATCTTAAAACGATCACTACTCAATCAAAACTTAACATTCATTTAAATAACGACATTAATTTAAGTTAATTAAAAGTTGGCATGTTATGTGGGATATTAGTAATTATATTTCAATATGTACCTATGAAATATACGAATAAATGTTAGCTTATTCTATGTCTGATACATAAAAATAAATTAACTCCCTATTCAAACCATTCATATTGAAGCAGATACTGACTATTGAGTATACTTCATTAAAAGTTACAAGTTTACAAATCTCAAGAGTTGTTATTTATTAATATCGTCTATTTGCCATTTGGGACTTTGGTAAGCACATAATATATATGTATAATATTATATACATATATTATTGTATTAAATAATATTATAGGTACCTACCTAATAAGTTGTAGGTATCTGGTACTGATCTAATCACGAAAACCCGAACCCGGGAAACGGAACGTTAAACAACAACAAAGGCGCTGATCAGCTGATTGTGTTAACGTTTACCTATGATCTGAAGTCTAAACCTAGGAAACGAGCTAGTAACCAACTTGATGTTATAACCTTGTTTACCCGTATTCGTAAACGGTACTGCCATATAGGCGGGGTACGGGACGCGAGGTCGGCTACTCGGCTCGTTTACTTTTATAGTTTTCTCTCATGGGTGTCATGGCGTCATGGAACATTTTGTTGTTAAACCTTAACGGCTTATTGCTCAACGTGTTTTCTTAACTCGCTTCGATAATCGACGCCAGTGATCACGGTTCAATATTATCACGTACCTACTCTATAAATTGTTATTCGTGTACTCACATTGTTAATTGTTATAATAGTGCGTACTGATGTCGGTAATTTGGAATTCAATGCATTTAATTTTAATATAATCGTTTGATTGACATTTACTTTTGTGTACAATATTCAATATGACGTGGTCGGTTATTCATTTCTTTAAAGATAATGGAGTAGAGGTAGTACCTAGCACATGGTTTTAAGATGATACATGTGCTTGGCCTAAGACCCATGTGAAACGTTTTATTAAAAACCAATGTATACCAAATACTAGAGGGTTCAAAGCTAGGGCATTGTCTACAAATATTTGTAAGCTTATATTTTTTTTACAAAATAATAACTACATTGTATAATAATATAACCTATAATTATTTTGATATACATTTTAGAATCGTTGTTGCTCGAACGAAATGCAAAAAATAATTGATCACTTCGGATTTATCATCTACTGAAGATGACAATTATTCTAAAATAAAAAATACAAATAATGGAAAAAAATCAAAATCTGGTAATAATTGCAGTAATAACAAAAAAACGGTATATGGCGCTGACAAATCAGGTAAGATGATTATATTATGTATAGTATACCTTCTTTAATAATTTAATTAATATTGGAAAAAAATATTTTATTATTAATAGTACTTTATACAATTATTAACTTATGTTTATAAAATGTGTATTATTTTTATTTTATTTTTGTAGACATTGAAACTGATAGCGATGACAATAATTATGAATTACCAGCTTATGATTCTGGTAAGTGAATATATAATTATAATAACTATACCTACCTAAAATGTATTGTACTTCAAAATTTATAAAAATCTTTATTGTAGGTGATAATAATTCCAGTACAAATAACATTAATTCTCTGTCTAAGAAATGTAAGTTTTCAATGATTTATTAATATAGTATATTATTTAATTTTATGTTCTCTATATTCATTTCTAATGACTCATATTTTTTTACAGCTTGTGTTGATGATATGCTCATTACTCCATCAAAAAATATACGAACATTCGTCAAATCACCATCAAAAACTCCAGTTTTTGAATCTAGTATGTACCTACCTATAATATATTATATATCGATGGTGTTTTGTCAAAAGGGCGTATACCACATAATTGAAATTGTTCAGGACGAGCAAAATAGTGTTTTTAAAAATTATACCGTTAAAATAGGTTGATCTCGGTTATACCTTCATATAGAAGATATGTTGATAATTTGATAAAACTTATCATTCAAATGCTTAAACATAATATGTGAATTATAGTTATCATCATTCAAAGTGATAGAAGTCGTGGTATGCGCCCTTTTACAACATAGATTTTCGAACGCCTGTACGTTAAAGATGTATACATATGGTTACACACCCTTTATATTAGTTTAATATTTTGAACTCCTTATTGTCAAAAGTTATTTTATGTGGTATACGCCCTTTTTGCATCACAGATTTTCTGAAAGCCTCTGTACAACTAGTAGTAATAATTGTTTTTATTATACCTACCTAACAATAATAGTTAATAATAATAATAATAATATTATTATTTGTGTTATAATTGAAAATGTTTGGAAAGCTATCAAAACAATATTATTTTTAATTTCCTTTACTGATAACATTATTATAAAACACAAAAATATAATGTTAAAAAATCAAAGAAATTTATATACCTATAAACAACAAAGTAAAAAACAGTTAATATTTAAGAAAAAAAAATAAGTATCATAATATTGTAAAAACAAGAAATATAATATTATTACAAATAAAAAAAATAAATCATAACTATTAAAATACATCATGATACAAAATCCTGTAAACTTATTATCAAACTAAAAGCATTTTCTTTTGCTATTAATATTATAAAAAAAACAAATATATTATTTTATCACAAATTAAAATAATTAACTCATAATACAATTTAGATTTAAAATGTATTAGGTAACTAAATTTAAAATCCATTATAGTTTTACATCTACTCATCTTCATCAGTTTCTGGAAGATTATCTCTTATTGCTGATTTATATGGTAGATTTAAATATTCTTGTTGGTAACATATAGGAATAACATTTTTGGTGCATAAATTACTTAAGTCCTTGTATTTTTCTGGATTTAAAGGCAATTTATTCGTGTATAGTTGTTTTGGACTAGCTAATAAAGTTAAATCAGATGATCTTAATCGTTTGTTTGCTTCCAAGTCAATAATATTATAAATCTGATTTTCAAATGAATAACTAAATTTAATTTTGTTTGGATTATCTTGTACTAAAATAATACTTCTTATTGCTTTGAATTTTACTTGACAATCATTAGTAACCTTCATTTTTGGTTTATTAAAAATTGAATTGTACACAGAAGTCCAATCTAAAAAGTCAGTATGGCTTAAAACAATTGTTGTGTAGGGACCAGCATTTATTCTAGAGTTTCTAATTACTGTTGCCCACTCAGAAGGGGCCCATATAATTTTTTTTTTAATGTTTTTCTCAATGTATGCATGTATTGAGTCTACTGGCATATAGGTATGACCAGGAAGTAAATAATTTATAGTAATAGTTTTGATATTGTTTGAACATCTTACAAGAAAATAATGTAGCATTGAAATCATTTTGTGGTTTTTATTTTGCCCAGGACAACTGTCACAGTACAAAGCTATGTCCTGAATAATAGGACTTCTCTCATCAACAGATTTCAAATATGAAAATATAATACTGCTTATTTCATTCGATCCCCTAAGACCATCAACCTCTGACCACAAATAACAAAATCCTGCTTTTGAGTTACTTTCATATACACTTAAATTATAGTAAGCTAATTTCCTAGAGTAATATAATAACATACTATTACCAGCAGGTGTATTCAATACTTTTTGGAGATCAAAGCTGCAACATAGAAATCCATGTTTTCCACTTCTTTCTTGATCGCTTTTGAATACATCATAGGTATACTGCTTTTCTTTTAGATGATTTTTTTGTATCATATTTTCATCTTCGGTTAAATTTTCTCTGTTATTGTAAGCTTCACAGTTGGTGCATTTGTCTTTTTTAGGAACATGTATACCAATATTATATTGATCCCTCCATAGTTTTTGAAATATTGCACTTGAAACTGTTGTTATGTTATTGTTTAGTTTACAATCTTCAACATAGATTCTATAATTCTATAATAATCAAGACTCTGAAATTCACTGCCAATGTATTTTTTAGTCGAGGAACTCCTACAATAGTGGGAAGGTACAGCTGGTAGTTTATTTATAAATGTCTTAACACTTTTTATAACTTCTTCAGAGATTTTGTTAAGTGCTGATTTTTTACCTCTGTCATCAGTCTTCGATAAACTTATACCAACTTTATTGTCCCTTGTAAATCTTAATAACTTTTCAGTTATATTCAATGTGTTTAATAAAAACTTTCTGCAAACAACTTTAGTAGTATCATTAAAAGAAAAACAATATTTGTACATATTAAAACGGTTATTTTCATGAGTAGTATACTGTCTCTTTGCATCATATTTCTTCATACAGCCTAGTAAGTAGTCTCGTTTCCTAGTACGATCAAACTCTTTCCAATATCTATTAAATAGTATTACTCTTTCCTCTTCTGTTATTGTATTACATTCATTAGTACATTTTTTTCCTGAACAAGGGTTTTCTTTTATAATTTTCTCATCAACTGTTACAATGCTCCCACCTTTTTTAAGTTTCTTATAAGACTCACCATATAATTTACAAGTTTTCTTATTTACTCTGGCAGCTATTTTTCTTTTCTTCTCTCCATAATCATCTATTTCTTCAACATTAAATAAAGACATTATATATCCTGTGGTATACCCCCTTTTAACATTTTCCTTAAAAATATACATATTTTCTCTAGGGCGTTTGGATTTCATTTATCCGCTATATAGAGAATAATCCTCAATATTTTTAATCACTCTAATATTACAGATTATGCTCCTATTTTTTCTGAAAATGTTTTCTGAAAAACTAATTTTTCCATTTTTGGTGGTATACGCCCTTTTAACAAAACACCATCGATATATAATACTATTTTATTCTAATCATGTTTTTGGGGGAATTGGGGAATTATGTAATATACTTGTAGAATATTAGTTACTTGAATAATTTCATTATAGTTGTCCAAACTGTTTCACAAAAAAAAATTTTAATTATATTTCCGTTTACAGTTGATGATAATTTCTGCATGGTGAAAAATGTGTCACCTTATAGAAGAAATAAACATTTTGTACTTTCTCCTAATAATTTGGCAAGAGCAGAAAAAAACAAAAAGAGAAATTTATCTGAATCTCCTAGAAAAGGATATCCATCTCCTGAAACTTTTCAATCACGTATGTATACCTAATAATTAGTTCTATTAAAATGCAATTTTTCTATCATATAAAAAATTAAAAATATTTTAAATTACACTCAAAACACAGAGAAAAAAATTAAATCAGCACCTCTTATGAAGATGACTAAATACCATTGTTAGTATATATAAATAATATGATTTTAAGGCTATACTCCGCGCCACGAGAGAAGGAACCCGTGTCCCGACCAAATAGCAACCGACTCTGCGCATCCCCACTTATTTGAAATATCGTCGTTGCTCGATCACAATCGTTAACGGTCGGGAACGCTGTATAGTATGTATCATTTGTTATTCCGTGCACTTGATACAGTGTGTCAATACGTTTGTGTCACTACGTTTATGCGATTACTTTCACTCCGTTGACTGTTTAATTTTTTTACTACCGTTACTTTATCACGTTATTTTTTTAAAATGAATACTTCAAACGAATTGCCATCAACCAATCATCCTACCACATCTGCTGAGCCAAACGTCGACTTTAAAAAAATATCTTCACCCATTAAAAAAAATGAAAAAGGACGGGTAAGAATTTTTTAATTATGATAATTATAATAATTATAATTTTAAATATTTTATTCTTAATAATTAATACTTTATTCGTAGAAAAACCTTCTTATATTTATGTGTTACTTTATTCGTAAATTCTAAATTATGAACGAATCAAATAATTTTCATCTTTGAACGTCGTATAGTTTTAAAATAATTTAATAATTATTGTTTCAGTTTGTTGGAAAATGGCACAAATTGATGATTGTCAATCTGTACAAGGCGAAAAAGCAACAACAGCCGGGCATGAAATACAAAGAACTGATGGCGTCTATTTCAGCTGATTCTGGGATTGGAATGCGTAAAGTTATTCAGACAATAAGTGAGTACAAAAACACGGGTGAATGCAAGTCACCAAATAAAACCAAAATCCGTCCTACAATTATTGATAAAATTGACGATTTCAACAAAAATGCGATTCGACAAAAAAATTCACGGGTTTTGAGGGTTCAGAAATGAAATTCCCACAATCAAAAAAATTGTTCAAGCCATAAATGACGATCCAGATCTTCCGAATTTGCCTTTTACTTCTTTGCGGCGAGTATTAAAAGAATTAAATTTTGAATTTACAAAAAGAAACCGCAATAGCGCTTTAACTGAAAGGGCAGATCTTGTGGTGTGGTGACAAAAGTATATCGAGGACATAAGGCGTTATCGGGATGAAGGTCGTACAATATATTTTCTAGACGAGACATGAGTAAACGCAGGCGAGTGTAGCAGTAAAGTATGGATTGATACTTCTGTGAAATCGCATACTGATGCATTCCTGAAAGGACTAACAACAGGCCCAAAAAATCCGTCAGGTAAAGGCAAGCGGTTAATAGTTGTCCATATCGGTTCAGCAGATGGTTTCGTCGAGGGGGGTCTATTGTGTTTTGAGTCGAAAAAGAACACAGCAGACTACCACGACAAAATGAACGGGGACACATTTTACGACTGGTTTTGTGGAGTTTTGCCCCGATTGAAGGACAATTGCGTGATAGTAATGGATAATGCTTCTTCGATAATTCTTTCGATGACATCGATATAATTTCTGACAGAATGATGAATGATGAGGATCATATAATGACAATCACTGGTGACACTTCGTCTGATTTTTCTGACGAGTAATATTTTTTGTATTTAATTCTAAAATATATTGTGTATGTAATATGTATATTTTTAGTTTTGTATATAATTGTAAAATATATTGTGTATTTATGTACATATTTGGTTTTGTATATAACTGTAGAATATATTGTGTATATATGTACATTTTTGGTTTTGTATGTAACTGTAGAATATTTTATTTGTTCAGAGTTGTATAATATACTTAAAGTAGTTTTGAATATTTCGAAGGACGATATTATTATAATTTTATTTTGTTTCGTATTATTTGTTTACTTGTGTTTTTTGTTAGACACCTACAATATAATTACGTACAATTAAAAAAAAATTTTAATTCAACAATTGTTTTTATAGATCAAAATACTTAAAAAAAATCGATTAAAATTAAGTTGTTGGTGTATATGCACCAAATATATGAGTAAAAAAAATTGTAAGTCCAACGAAATTGATAAATATGTGATAGGAAATAAATGATTTGTTCTGCACGTGACATACGATATTACAAATTATAATGTAATATAACCACTCTGTATATCGCATATTTCACGCTGTATGCACGCCACAGCGCGAACTGTAGAGGACAGAGTGGGGGAAACGGAGCCTAGTAACGCTAGCTGCCGTTAGTCTGCATGCGCGAAACGGGTTCCTTCTCTCGTGGCGCGGAGTATAGTATATAATACGCTGATATATAGTCTTACAAACGTTTTACACTAATTTTTGTTTTTATAGCTCTTTCACAAGAAATATCTCCTACTACTGTTCAGAAGTATTCACCATTAGAAACATATGGTAAAATTATTAATAGTGTTTTTCAAAATTGTACTATACCTATATAACAAGAAAAGCATTACATATTAATTTGTATTTCTAATATAGCACAAGCATCTGCAGCGAGATCTGCGGTATCCAAGCAATTATTTAGACCAGATAACTTAAGCCAACCGTTGACTACTTGTTAGTTTAAAAATATAATATAATTATAACTGTTCAATGATTACAATTTACTAGGATTATGTTACTTACTTATTGTATTTTCTTATATTATGTTGCAGTATTAGAAAATAAACAAAAAACGCCTCCAAAACCAAATAAATTTAAAAATTCTTCAGGTATGTAAAAATAGTAACCTTCTAATGTTTTATTTTTAAATGTTTTAATTATGATGTATAATATATAATTTCAGAAGATCAATTTAAGGAACTCATTTTATACAATCTTTTAGTATTGAAACACAGCATCTAATGATCTTACATTAGAATATTCTAATTTGGACTGCTTATTACCAATTGATGAAGAAGATACATTAGACAATATAGAAGAACAGATAAGAAATACCATGCATCATTGGTAAGTAATTTCATTTATAATTAGACTTCATAAAATATAGACAATTTTTTTCTTAAATTAATGGTTTTTGAAACAATGTTTCAAGTTCAATTATTTAGACTAAATCGATTACAAATGTATTTTTTATTGTTTACAAAACGTATAACAACTATATACCTATTGTGAAACATATTTTCATTATGCATTCATGCCTAGTTTTAATTATGATAAATCATTTTTATGTAATTAAATACTCGTTAAATAAATCTGTACCACAGAAGTCATGTAACGCAAGTCACAAAAATGACATTTTTACTGGAGAGACAATACAAAAATGTTTGTATTGCAATGCACTTACAATTGTATATTTCAAAAATATTATTTCGCTTTACTTTTCTTATGTATCACTCTAGACATACGTTTCTATACTTCTATCATAGTTTAGGACTTAAGTTAGTATACTTCTTACTATCTATCAATTTATTGTTAATTGGACTTACGTTAAAATACAATTAAACAGATCACAGAAAGAATATTCCAACAATAGAACTGACTCAATATTTGAAAAAATGGACTTGTGTTAGTTGACTTCTGTGTTACAGAAATATGTATAGCTTTTATTTATTGAATGATTTTAAAGGTTAAAATTAAAAGTTTTTACTAAAGAATAAAATGATTTGACTTAGTAACATTAAATACATATTACATTAAATCTATATATTTTTTATCAAATTCAAATTATTAAATGGTTATTAATATCTTATTATTCCTATTCTACATTATTTTAGTAGGTCCTTAACTTAGGTAACATGTAAATATATTTTTACTATAGATATAATCACTATATTATAATAATACACATACTTATAGTACTATATGGAAGGTTTAATATTTTATGACATTAAACTTTATTTTTTTTTTTTATTACATTTTAGACTAAACAGTTAGCTGGACTTGGCGGAAAAAGTATCAAAGTCATGGTCAAAAGAATCATGGGATATTTGTTCACTGACAACATCTTAGCCTTATATTCTTTTAATGGCAGAGCAAATAAAAAAAAATGTTTTGCAAATCTATCAATTTCAAAAGTTATATTTAGTAAGTTATATATGTTGTAAATATATTATTTATTTTTACGTAATATGCACTCATAAATTCTTCTATTACTTCTCTTTATCTATTATATTATAATATTATGAATAACTGGTAGTATATAATATAACTAAGAATTTGTTATACTCTTAAAGTCTTATATAACAGCTACCTTTTTAAATTAATAACTTTCATTATATATTTTAGTCAATAAGTTATTTATGGAAGTTAATAATTACTAATATTCACATACAAAATGTTTAATTCCAAAACAACTATTTTAATAATGCTATAACTATGATTTAATACTTTTTCTTTGATTCAAGCAATTTAATCCTATATATTTGATATATTATATTATCTAAAATAATAATTATACATATAAATGTAATATATGCCGGTCTATATGAGTTTAATGGATGGAATATGAATATGTGTTTAATATATTATAATAATATGCCTTCTACCATTAAAATGCAATTATTAATTTTTGTTTTTATAATTATTATTGTTATTTGTTTTATTGTTCAGATGCTGTTAAATCAATTAAACGATTGAATAATGAATCATCGACCGATGAAATTGAAAAATACATTAAGTATTATCTCATTCAAGCACCATTCAACATAAAAAAGAAATGTTTCATTGAATATAAATATCATTTAATTTTGTAATTATTATGTACAATATAATATAGCTAGGCTAGGTTTGCCTTTTAGTTATATCATATTTCAACTATATATATACTATTATATTATATTCTAAATAAATGTATAGGTACATTATGTTTTACTATTATTATATTGTTATAGGGCCTAACAATATATGTTGAATATGTAATACATTAAATATTTTGAATATTTTTGAAATAATAAAGATAAATTTTATGCAATTATTAAGTTTACATTTTAATTATAAAATATTCTATTAATTAATTGTATAAAAATTGCTGTAAATATTCTATTAATTAATTGTATAAAAATTGCTGTAAATATACCTATATAATTATTTTTTAGAATATTTTAGTTAAAAACCGACGATCTGCTCAATATTCAACAAACATTTATCGGAGGTGAAAAAAGTTATATGAACGGTTGATTGGTGTTAAAAGAATATCTATTCAATATTAAACAATATTAAGGAATGTTTAAAGAGTACTTAACGAACCTTGACGATTAAAGGTTTTTTAAACCTTTAAGTATATATACTTATTTCATATTGAGTTCCATGTCATTTCATATTTATAGTGTGTTAAATTAACATTAATTTAGTTGATATCCAATTGGTTGGCAATACTTATTCAGGGTTAAACATTGACTTGCCTACTTTGATTTTATGTTTATTTAACATTTGCATGCTATGTGGGAGCTATCTACGATCATTTGACTTAAAGTTACACCAAAAACTAAAATGGATTTTGATAATTGGATATTATTGGTAGGTTAAATTTCTATTTTATAATAGATCAATAGCCAATAGATTACCTATAAATCACATTTTTTTATTTAAATCCCGGTAGTCGAGTTTTGGACAAGTACCTACATAGGTAACTTATAATAATTCATATTGTAATTTAATTAGGTACCAAAAAAATATAACTTCTCAAACACTGTGTCTAGAGGAACTGGTGGGATAATGCATTCGAATAATAAAATGTCGGACTAAACTTGCGGACCAGTTTCGCACAGTTAAATTTGGCATGCGAACTATAACTGAAATAGATAACCAGAATAGGTACATTGCTGATCACAAAGTACTTTCTGTAAAAGTACATACGATTTAATATTTATCAATAGACTGTATAGTATATCTAGTATAGATACTTAGTATAATATAAAGTTCTATGGATTTATCATAGTAAATAATATATTTTATAATATCTATGGCAATCGTCAATTGTCGACATTCGTCGGCGACGATAAACAATTTTAATAATTTCAGTGAACAAATAAGTAATAAGCCATCGATATAGACCGACAGTTATGAGTCGTATACATTATATTGTAAGTTCTAACACAAACTCACACATTTCGTTATGATCAGGTATTCAGGTTATTTTCATAATATATTTTGATACTTTCAAGTTTCAGTTCAGAGCGAGATGAAGATGGATAAATATAGTTTCTTCGGCGGCGGCGGCACTCTAGCTAGGTTTCACCGGAAGAGTCGATGCTTACGCGTAAGTTTGTTTTCATATTATTACTATTTTACATTTACTTTTTAGGCTTAAATTAAATATTTATTGCCACGGACAATCTGTTAACTGGGTTACGTAGAAGCATTTATAAGTTTAATCCCAAAAGCGCAATGTATAAAATACGCGAGACCGTCTTCGTTATAGGTTAGTTAAGTTTAATACGCAACTTTTTGCATGTTATACTATACGCCGGCTATCACTTTAGGTTTGCGCGATATATTTAAAACAATATAATATTATTAATCTTTATATTTTATATTTTTATATACATAAATACATTATACACCCCATATATTTTATTAGCATACTTACAGCTTTTTTAGTGTAGTTTATACCCTATAGATGGCTATAGATATAGGTATTAAATGTCTTGCAATTATATATTTTACTATAATTATTAATTTCATTATAATATAATATAACAATACACAAATAATTTTTTCGAAAAATATATGTAACATGTATAGTTCATACAATTATGAATTTATAGTTAATAGAAATGCGGATGTTTTACCTCATAGATATTTTTTTATTGAAATCGTGTAAATAATTTGATTAAACAATCAGGTTGGTAACCTAACCTACTCATCACTAGTATACATTTTTTATATTACGTGTAAAATCACCAACACAAGGTGCAGACTGCATTTAAAAAATTAATAACATAAAATAAAATATAAAATAATGTTGTAGTAGAAGCTGGAAACTTTAGTTTATTCTAATTTATAATCCAATTAATGTAACCGAGAATGTAACTATTAAATTCATAATTGAATTAAGAGATCACTTTGGGATAAATGCCAAACGTATAAATGTAAATTAAATTAAAAATAATTAAAAAACATTTTGTGAAAGGAACAAGATTACTGCTAATATTTAAGTTTTAATTATTATTAACAAATAAATACAAATAATTAAAAAATTAAAAAAAAATTAAGAACACATCATTATAAAATTAATACAGTCATCGATCCGCTCAGAATCTAAAATTATATACTTAGAATTTCAGAAATCTAGTTGGTATTATGGTATTTGATGAATTTACTGTATACGTTTGGCTTTATGTTAACTCTAAAATCCAGTAATCACATTTTTATTTAATAATTCATAAAATACAATATACTCTTATAAAAAAATTCTTGTGCTTCTGATATCTATTCACCACCTTAATCAATAATTAAATTGATAAACTAAAGTAATAATTTAAATAATACCTATATCATATTATTATAATTGAAATTCAAAATTATAAACTATTTTGGTTTTATTGTCATATCAAATTTCAATAAACAAATTGGTCCTTAACACGGAACTCTTTGATATAAAAAGTTGCATTATATTATATCCGTGGATTCATCATATTGACGTACCTAGTATAATATCTATATCATTTATTTATTTATCTATGGCAAATCTCCAAGTCGTTGCAGAAGACACAGTCGATTAAAAATTCTAAAATTTCAATAAGCAACGAAAATTTGAGCAAAAAACTTACTGCGTTTCGTATAATTTTATTTTTCATAAATTACAATATTCTAAGTTCCGTAATCTGGAGCGTTTCCTCATGGGTGTCACAGTTCACACACGTCACGGATTCCGCCGAAAGAGTCGATAATTAAAGTAAGTTTGTTTTTATATTCTTTTGGGGCTTAAATTTACTTTTAAGACTTAAAATAAATATTTAATGTCACGAAAAATGTGCTATCCAAGTGTTTTATGCGCATATTTTAGTTAGAAATGTATAAAATACGCGAGATATAAACGTCGTCGTCGTTTTTCCAGTCCCTGTTCGTAGAATAATTATAATTAATAGGAGCTTACCTATATAAGGTACTTAATATATATATGTTTTGGTTTAATTTATAGAAATATATGTTATAGCTTATGCAGGGCTAGGAACTTTATGCGCTAAAAAACAATGAAATATGTGCATACGTATGCACTAAAAAAAACCAAAATATGCGGTATAATATGCATTTATTATTTAAAAAAAAAGTATTTAAAAGCATAATTATAGAGAAAAAAAATTATTTTTGAATCATAAATATTTTATTTATATTTTTCTTTTGATAATACTGAATCTGTAAACCTGGCCGGTCATTACGGTCATTAAAGGCCAATTCTTATTTCCTAGTAAAAACACTATAAACCATACGGGCGAGCGTCGCCGACGGCAATACTGACAGCTATTGGTAAAAATAAATATTCTTGAAAACATTTTAATTAAATAAGACGATTAAAATTTATAATATTTATAAACATTTACACAATATTTCAACTATTACTCGGTATAGTATAATTCAAAATATTGACTAGGAAACCGTGTGCGGCGGCTATTTATTTTTAAATTATTTAATTTACAATATTCAACTATCAAAAACTTGTTTGTTGTAGATTTCTTCTACATTTTTACCATAAAATGCATTTATATACTCAAAATCTTTAAATATGCATAATCATATAAATTTAGTAAAATATGCAAAAATATGCAACATAAATTGTTGTATTTCAACTGTATGGTTCATGAAACGAATTTGTATCGAATCAGATTTGAAATATGCAGCTTCCTGAGAAAGATGCAAACGCATAAAGTTCCGAGCCCTGCTTATAACTGATAATAGTCATAAGATACAATTTTAATTAATAACTGATAATTTTTTTTCCAAATACAACGTTATAAGTTATAGGTAACTATTAATTTAGTGTCACATACTTAACTTCTATTGTTCACCTAATATCTATATTCTATATCATAGGGATTAGGGACGTATACATTTATTGGTGTAGTATTAAATAAATTAATGAAATAGAACAAACACACCTACTATAATTATTAGTAATAATAATATATCCATGGATAAATTATTAAAATACAAAACGAACAAACGAAAAACGATTCTGAGCAAAGACATCGTTAACTAATAAATAATATTGAGATTAAAGTAATTTATTTTATTATTAGGCATTAGTACATACAATTTAGTAGGATAAAGTCATTTTTGCCTAAAAAATTACATTTGAAAGTGTCATCGTGTATATATATTATAATAATATACTCTAAAAGTTTCATAAATCCGCGAATACCTACTATTTTTAAATTACAACAAAACAACTAAAATCGTTATTCTTGGTTTTAATATGTAATTTCGTCCAAATTTTAACTTATAATATCTGTAAAAAGTAACTGTGTTTATAATAGATTATTTGGTTACAATATGAACAGGGGTGGACTGAGCCGGCGGGATACTGGGAACTTATAATATATGATATAATATATGAATTATAAATATTTTTTTATTTTCATACCATGACGCGTGTGTGAAAAATTGTTTATATTAAGTGTTTAAGATGTTCGATTTCGGTACGACTGATCGTCCACCCCCTTAATCTTCAGCATCAATGCATCAGAAATTATTATTTATAATTAGGCCACGGATTTAAATATAAACTGCATTTTCTGAATTTTCTATGACATTGCTTTCCAAGCAAAAAATTCGTTTCATATATTATCAACGAATTGAAAAATAAAATTAGAACATTTATATGGGTTGAAGTCAATTTTATAAAAACTTATTAAAAAAAAATTAAATACAATTAAATAAAGGTAATTTATTTTACTTATATTTCTATTTTTTACGTACCCATTATGTTCGATACTATAACTATTCAGTTTTCAGCTATAGAAAACAACACTTGCCAATATGGAATTACTGTCGAAGTTTTTTATTTTAAAATATTTCTTAAATTCTTTTTATTATTTTATTTGAAACATTATTTTTAAGTATTGGGATCAATAAAACTATTTTTATTTAATTATTATTTTATATCAATTAGAATTTGTTAATAAACCAAGTAAAAAAACCGTTATCTATATTGTAAATTTGAATTCAATTTACCGCATAGAAACAAATAAATGTTTTTTTGAAGATAATGTAAAAATATCCATCATCCATCGGTTAGGACCATATATATATTTGCTATGATTAGGACGGTGAGGTTATAATTATAAATAATCTATGGCAAATGACAATCGTCTGAGACGAACAGCGATTCCAATACGTACTCACATATTTCGTTCCATTCTGGTTATTAAGCTAGGTGCCTATTTTTATAAATGTCATTAATCTCAATACATCCAGACTGAACTTTTGGATCGGAGATATGCATTTTCCTTGGCGGAGATGCACAGCTCTGACACTAGACAATATTATACACTCGAAGGGAACGCGTTTCGCCGGAATAATAAATAATTACGTAAGTTTTGTTCTTCTACTCTGTTGACGCGGTAGACCTAATGTAAATATTTATTGTCAGACAAACTTATATACTCGCTAGGCGTAGAGTAGTTTTTAAAATCCAGTTGTTATAGGTGTACAAAAATTAAGATATTATGAAAAATACCTTAAATTATAATACTTTGCCTACAACTGTTAATTTATTGTTATAGTAGAATAATTTTTAAAATTTGAAATCAATGATTAGGCAATGGTTTTATAAGTAGGAAGGTAGGTTTTTATACCTATACCTAATAAAATAAGAAAATACATAATAATTAATGTTATTTAATATGATTTGTAAGTACATAGCAGATTATACCTACCACTTGGTGACGATTATTTTTGTCTTATACGTTCTTCGTAATTCCGTTCCGTCACGATAGTTTTAGTTTTCGTTAAATGTGAAACATACATTTTCGACGCATACGGATACGGGTTTTACATTTGGGTTTTAAGAGAACACCTCAAACGTACGTTTTATTTTGGGGGTTTTACGGGATATACCTATAGGAAATTTTCTTCAAATTTTCACATTTCACTATTTGATATTATGATATTATTTGTACCTAGGTTAAGTTTCTGTTTTAGAATCGATCGATAGGTTACCTAGGTATATCACATTCTTTAATTTAAATTCTGGTAGTCGAGTATTGGACAAGTACCTACGTAACTTATAATTCGTATCGTAATTTAATTACTAAAGAAATATTATTTCCCCAACAGTGTCTAGGGCCACCGGCAGGATAATGCATTATAGAATGTCTTTAAACTTATGGTCTAGTTATGGTTAAAATTGGCATGCGACCAACTGGGGGCTTGTTCTGGAAAATTTAAATGGTCTAATAAGGTTCATCTCATTATTTGAATTAAATTAATTTTTAAGCGATTGTTGTGTTAGTTTATTTTCATATTATTTTGGGGCTTACATTTACTTACTTTTTAGACTTGAATTAAATTTTTATTGTCACGGAAAATCTGTTAACTCAGTAACGTAGAAGCATATACGTTTACTACCTACCAAAGGCGCAATGTATAATAATAATAAATTATTCGCCAGTCCGAACAATCCAAACGCTGTCTTACTCGTAGTCGAGTTCTAGTTGATAACTGACTTGTGAATAAATGTAATTTTTGTTAGGTATAAAAATAAAAATTATAAATCCTTGAATACAACATTTAAAAATACAAACTCTGTGTAATAAAAATTAATATTAGGTATTTATTGGTAGGTTTATATAATATCTGTAGACTGTAACGAATAGGTCATTAGAATATTGTTGAACATTTTACTGCATAAGATGCGTGTTATTTCAGAAATGGTATTCGTCAGTGAAAATTTTCAAACTGGGAATAATATTATATCATAAGCAGATTGAAATGTGTGAACGTTTCAGTGCTTCGAAGACTAAGTTCCGTAGCAGTTTTGATTCCGTCACGGGGTATGTATTTTCTTATTTCTCAGTAAGTTTTTTTTTATTATTGTTAATTGATCAGGGGATGTATTGCCCGAAAATTTTCAATATTTGTATTGTAATTATACTGGTATAACACTATTCCGGCTATCAATAGAGTCGTGTTAAAAATTAGAAAATTGGCGAGGTATGTTATTTTTTTAAGTAATTATTTCGAGTAGGGAATTCGCTCAATGATATTTAAATATTTTCACCGATAATCAAGTACGATGACTTGTAGGTAACTAGAGACTGAGTGAATAGGAATTAGGAAGTGTGTGATATGGCGAAGATAAGGAAATGGGTCAACAGGATTTCAGAATGTTTGGTGTATGAAAGGGAAAGATGAAAAAGAAATGTAAGGTTAGGGTAGGTAAGTGGAGTGAGGGTAGCAGATATGAGAATAATAAGTTAGGTGTTAAGGTACAAAAGAGGATAGAATAAGAAATTAATTAATTAAGGGTAGTGTACATATTGTAGTGAAAACAAGAGAGAATAGGTTTAGGTGGTTCGGTCACTGTATGATAAGAGATAGTGAGAGTGGCTACAGAAGTTAATTTAGGGGAGAAATGAGGGGCGAGAAGACTGAAGAAGAGATGGATAGACAGAATACCGATCATATGGAGGAGTGGAATGAGAGTGGCTGAACCTGTATATAGCTGTGAGAGACGGGGGAAGAAAAAGTGTAAAGGTAGAATAGTTATGTTAACAATACGTAGGTAATACGTAACGTAATCAGTTGATAAATATTTTCTTTCATTGTTATGTTTACAATATCGAATACCTTGATGGTTAGTAGGAAAAGATCATCACAAAGCTCACGACCAGTGATGGTAGTCGTCTATCATCACCATAGCTTCAACTAACCATAGGTTTATTTAACTAACCTTCTTATGACTCATTAGGACACTTTGAATAAAAAGATCCTGAGTTGCAGGTTGCCAAACTTAATTGTTTGATTATCAAGTTGATCCTTTGATTGTTGACACCATGGATAGTCCACGTCTATGTTAAATACATTTCAGGCCGCGTTCCCGGAGGGGAAGGCAATTGAGGCTCCTTTATATTGATAGTCGATACTCGATATAGGTATACTTTATTTGGCCTCAATTGTTCCCCTCGAAGACCGATGATAAGACCATTATGTCCTATCCATATCTTTATTATCTATGATGGAGCCATACCCAGCTCACTCGTGTAAACTTGTTGCTGGTTGGGATGTCAGCGCACTATTTGTTTTCCATCTTTGACCCACGCGTAGCATACCAAATGTACGATTAAGAAAACACTAAAATGATTGTGCGTGGGTCAGAGAGAGAAATAAATGGTGCGCTAAAAATCTGACATCCTCTTCAGTGGCGTATTTAGGATTTTCTTGAGGGGGGGATATAGAAATTAGAAATACATTTTCAAAGAAACCAGTCATGCAAGACTTTTTTTTTTTTGCTAATCCCTAATTTTTAATCACTAATCAAGTATAGGTATTTTAAAAGACAATATTAATCAATGAATAGCATTTTAAGTTTAACATAATAATCTAATGAATAAAAAATATATTAATAGCTTAATATAGATTTATAATAATCAACACAATGAAATAAATTTATAAAATATTTAGCTAATTAATAATTTGTTCTGTAAAAATGTAAAATATCATATAATTATATTGATCATTGATATCTATTATCTACATAGGTATATATAACACATAGGCACATATAGCCATTTATTTGCAGTGATTTTACAAAACAAACTCCAGTCTTCTATTTTTCTGAGACAATTCATCAATGACTTCATCTGGTGTAATCTTTGTTTCTGTATGGCATGCTAATAGAGCCAATCCATTCAGTCTAGTCTATAATAACAATGAAATACACAATTTTATAAATACTTTCAATAATATATCATAATTTAAAATCTGCAAATTTACTTTATTCATACTATTCCTGAGATAAGTTTTAATTCTTTTTAAATTAGAGAATGATTGTTCAGGAGTTGTTGTTGACACTGGAAGCGTACAAAATATTTTTATCAACATGTAAATGTTGGGATAAAATTCTTTATCACAAATTTCTAATGCCTGTAATCCTGAACTAAGAATGATATTATCTGTAAATAGTTTTGTTTTCCACATATTGAATTCGGCTATGCTATTGAATTTATCTACAACGGGTGAATATATGTTCACAAGCTTATTAAATTGTTCTCGGTCATTTATCTCTAGTGGCAATGGCTGGGTTTTAAAAATGCAATCGAACCCTATAACAGTAAATATCAAATAATAAAATACTTTGGCAAATTAGTTATTTATATAGCTATTCAGTATTTGTACTTATATTATAATTTATAATAATATAATGTCAATAGAGATTTTTTTTTGAAAATATAATATAAAATATGTAATAACTAGTTTATACCTTCAAAAATACTTTTATGATTTATAAAACGCTCAGTAAGTTGTGATATAAAGTAATCAATATATGGTAAAAATACTGTTACACGATAGTATTGTTCGGTAGAATGATTTTGTAAATTTGGATTAGCTCTATGTGTTTGTTTAGAAGAAATTCTTTTCTCTAGCAATTCAATTCCAACATCATCTGCCATTTTCTGTAATATATTAATAAATATTTGGGGGTATATTTATGATGTAGGTACATCATAAATATTATTTTAAATATTAAACAGTATATTAAAGTAAAAGATTACTTTGACATTATTATAGATAATTTTGAATTCTATTTCATTATTTTCTCTGATACATTTTAAAGTAGCTATTACATTTTCTACTATGAGTATTGTCTTTTTCAAATCAATTTGAAATTTTTGCAATTGTTTACACAGCGGAAGTCCATAAGAAAATAATACCTAAAACAAAATTTAAAAATAACACAATATATGCACCTAAATGTATATAAAATAGATATTATCTGAACCTTTATAACAATCAAAGAAATCATAAACTCTGAATCTTTTAACGCTTTCTGAAGCATTTCAGCATCTGTTGATTCTTTCCAATCAGATATAATGTCTAACGCATTGAGAACAAATGAAAATAGTTCAGAAAAATCATTTACAGAATCATAACGTTGAATCCAACGAGTAGCACAAAGCCGTTTGAGTTGTTTTATTTGGGGTGCATTATTTGAATTCTCAATGGTATTTAAAAGAACAGAATTTCTTTTAGGGGTATTGAAAAAATTATAAACTTTTTCGATCACCCCCAAACAATTTCTGATAGGTTTTATGCCACTAGCTGTTGAAACAGCTAAATTCAGCGAATGTGCTGCACAATGTACATATTATATAGCGTTGGGGTATTTAGATTTCACAATAGTCTGTACTCCTTTAAATCGACCAGCCATATTACTGGCCCCATCATAGCCTTGGCCATATAAATAATTGCAATCAATTCCACATCTGTTTAAGCCTACCAACAAAAAAATGTAATTAAATAATATAAATAAATAAAGTGAATAAATAAATAAATCATAAATGTGTTATTTACAATTACCATTTAATATTGAGTTAGCCAAGTCATAACCAGTCAAGCTATCAATTTCAAAAAATCGTAAAAAGTTCTCATGCAACTTATTGTTTTTATCAATATATCAAACACATATACTGAGTTGCTCTTTAGTCGATATGTCGGTTGTTTCATCAGCCAGAACAGAGAAACATTTAGATTTATTAATCACATTAACTAGTTTCCTTAGTAAAATTGTGTTACATGACTGAATTATTTCATTTTGTATAATTGGACTCGTATATTTATTACGTTTCCCTGAACCCTCAAGAACATTACGCAAAAATTCATCTCCTTTTGCTCTGTACTTGAGAATACCACGGAAATGGCCTTGCCTTGAATCATCTAAAAAATAAAAGTTAAAAGTTGCAAACAATAATAACATGTTTTTTACAATAATAATTGTAAATCCATAATTAGCATGACTGGAGCATTATTGTCCAATAGTTATATGACATTGATAATTCAGTTTAATTATACTTAAGTATTATTAATATTAAATGGTAAAAGTTTATACAATTTAGTTTTTAGTTTCTATATTTATGCTTACCATCTACTAAGTTATCACCAAAATCTCTATGTCCTCTCAAAGCCAACTCTTCTTTACCACATAGAAGTATACACTCAATAATTGGTCCTATTTTCCTTCTATTTTCTTCAATTTGTACCATTCTAAACAAATTCACAGAATCAATGTACTTCAAAAATTTAAACTTTAAAGTAAGGGTTATCATATTATGCATTTAATATTACCTACCTATTATTATCTATGCGTTCTATTACAGACAGTTCCTTTTTTTCTATTATTTTAAAAAGTGTTCAGAGTCTAGAACAGACAATGTATGATATTTCAAACTTCCACGAGCCCGAAAAGTCTAAAAAAAAATGTATTAAATATTTTAGCAAATGTCTCTAGAATAAATCATTTAAATTATCAAACCTCTTTTGCCTTCTTCCAGTTGCTGAAAGCAACAGTAACAAGGCTACCCAAAGGCTGGCTTCCAACACCACCATTTTTTGCAAACAGTACACAGTATTTACAGAATGTCCCATTTTTGACATTTGAATACGCCAGCCAATTAAATTCTTTTAGCCATTTATGCTGAAATCTTAAGCCACGTTTTTCATTTTTTGCAAGCAATGGGAATTTATATTCAACATCTGGTACCCATAGATTAGTTAGCACCTTCAATAAATATCATTTTAAATAACAAACTAATTAGTTTTAATAAATATTATAAAATTAAATTTAAAATATAGACATTAAATAAAAATAAATATTCATAATTTAAAAAAAATACTAATTCAATAAATATTAATGTGTTAAGTATTGAAATAATTTATCAACTAGTATGTAACTTACAAGCTTTTTATCAGCATCTGTTAAAGATAAACATTCTACAAAATAACCTATGTCATTAGCATTGCCGAGCGTTTGATTATTTTCACAAATAAAATCATACTTTAATAAATAATTGAAACATATTATTATATTAATGCCACAATAATAACTAGAATATATTAAACAATTTTTAAGCCAAATTATTAAATTGTATTTGTTTCCATATGTCAAGTAAAACATGCTATTTGAAGCTAATAAATATATAATAATATATAATATAAATAATATAATGCCTAAATAATTTAAGAGATCTATTTAAGTGAGTTATAAATTTATAAGCTTTGACCACTGATCATAAAAGCATATAAACCTATATAAGCATAACTAATTTAGTTTTTTTTTAAGAATAACAAAGTAAACAAATTTGAAATTTGAACAATTAACTTTTTATATATTCAATGAAATAATTAATTACTTGCTGTAATCGTGAATTCGATGCCTCACTAAAACTTTCTAAAGAATTTGTGGTACATGCAGACTTGTTTACTTCTGTAATTTTTCTTACTGGTGAGTTCACCTAAATATCACAAAAACTTGAATTTACATTTCAAATTTCACAAAAATTAGCACTTACTTCAGTCTCGTTATTTTCATTTTCTCTTCGAATTTTTTTATTGCTTGTGAAAAATGATAACAAGGTATTCTTTTTTGATGTCATTGAAAAAAGTAGGTAAATTATATTGAAAAATAAAATACCGTACATAAATAAAAGTAAATTTGACCATAAAATATCACTTTCAATAACGAATTAATATAATATTTTTTAAATAGTTGTTTTAATACTCAATTTATTATCATTTGAGCAATGAAGTATAAACAGACCACCGAATAGTATGCATAGATTAATGATTATCATAAACAATTACTGTGTAATAGAATATTACCTACTATAGGTTAGGTATATTAGATCATATTATCAAAATATCGTACATTTATTTATGATCTAATAATAGAATACATGACACTGTGGATACAAATCAGGGACAAACGTTATCATTTGTTCCACTGAGATAAGAGATTGTGTATAATTTTGCCTATATTCACTCCTCATTAATTATAATAATATCAGATTTCATACATCGTTAGTTGTGATTTGTGATTACTGATTACAGGTAATTACAGTTGCGGTTTGCATACTAGTAGGTATATTAAGGTTTATGGGAACAGACTAAAAAAAAAAAAGGCCAAGGGGGATCTATCCCCCATATCCCCCCCCCGTAAATACGCCACTGATCCTCTTATGTGTTATCAAGTTGAAGAAGCAGTTGATTGTTGACAATTTGACATTTAACATTAATTGTGGTAGGTATTATGATTGGACAAAAGTAATTAGCAGGGATGTGAATTTAATGCAATGAAAAAGTGTTAAATATTTGCCTGCATGTATGCACTAAAAACAGGCAAATATATGCACTGAAATATTCAAAAATATTCAAAAAAATACTGAATGAAAACGTTTTTATTTAAATTTTTTTAAATTAATAAATAATAATTCAAATTGGTTTACACAAAAAATTCTTTATTTACACACTTGGTAGGTAGGTAACGGATGAACCGAAAATATAAAAACATTTTAAGAAAATAAGCATAAATACGAAGAAATCATGAAAACATGCAATTATATTAACTAACCAGAAAAAAACGCATATTGGTAACGGTGTTGTAATAATAGGGATCTCCCCAAAAAAATACGTACTAATAGTTCAAACAAATCATAAAAGCCAACTGTAATAAATATTAATTTATGAAAAAGTATATTAAATAGCATTATTATTATAAATGAAACAAAACTATCAACTATGGACCGTGACATAATATAGGTATTTCTATATTTTTAGCTCCATAATTTCTGTTAAAATATTAGGAAAATGTATTAAGTACCGTAAAAGTGCTAAATTTGAGTTATTACTTAAAATATTATATTCATAACAAATTATAATAGAAGGTTAGGTACTGTTATTCCGCATACTTATTATAGTTTAATTTAACTACAACATTCTAGTAGAGTCTGATAAAATTTGGTTCCACGACTTTGATCACACAAACTTTAAATACTAAACTATGGGTCTGAAATTTAGTTTATATAGATCTAAATAATCCAAAATATATATTGCTTCAAAATATAAAAATAAAGTGTCTTGTATTGTAGTAGGTAGGTAACTATCAAAAAAAAAAATTAAAAAAATCATACTTGAAATCTATGTATAATATACGTATATTGTAATAAATGATCAAATGTTTACTATAGTACATTATAAAAAATTAACTTAAGTTCAATATAATACATTATAACAGGTGTTCAAATAAACATTTCATACCACAAATTTTGTTAATTCACACAGTCTCTCTTCAATTTTAAATTTTTCTTCAAATCATCTACAAAACATAAATGTTTAGTAAATTGGAAGACTTGATTAAGTATTTAATCATTTATCTAAAAGAGATGTGCCGGGTCGCCACATTACTATATCGAGGGGCCATGGTGCAAGTGTCGTCCATAAATACCATAACATATATTATATTAGAAATACAAACTTAATATTTCACTAACAGTAAATATTATAAAAAAATATTACGAAATGTACTATACTCATATTATATTATGATTGTATTAGTTACAAACTCTTGAATTAAGAGTTATGTTTGAAGATTTAATTAATTTCCTAAAAGGAAATGCCTCAAGATTGCCTCAGTAGGTTAGGTTTACTAATCATTACTAACTATACAAAATACTGAAAATTAATGAAATCACAAATATCAGTACAATAGAGAGACTGTGCATTGATTTACAAATTTGTCTTAAATTTACTTTTTGCATAGAGAATATGAAGGTTGAGATATGAGATTGTAATGAAAATTAAACGCAGGGTGTTTTTGGTTGAATTGTTGTTGCGTTTATTCTCAAAAACTTATTATTTTTCATACAGACACAATTTTAATAATTTGTTGTACAGTATTTATTTTGAATTAATTAATTATACTCTTACGAGTGTTCAGATAAAATAGTTTAATAAAGGATCACATAAAACATGGGTGGGGGGGGGGGAAGGCGTGAACATAAAACTCACGGTTTTTGGTCGGGTGTTCATTATGACGGGACCTTCAGCAGTGTGACTTGGCTCGGATGTCTGTATGCTGATAAAAAAAAAAACGGCAAACGGTGTTGGACCTTTTACAATCTGTTCCGTTGGTGGTCGTACGTTGGTCGGATGGAACTGGCTGACTCGGCTCGGACGGCGGCGCTCAGTAACGGTGGACGCGTAACGACAATATATACCTCGCGACTCACTGCGGCGGTGGTGGAGGGTATATGCCGGGACAAACTGTAGAATGTCCGTTCGTGGCGGTATTAAAATACCGTCCGGCTCACTATTCGCTTTTTCTCAGCGGGGAGAATGATGATGATACGCTTTGCTTTGCTTTGAAGGTTATGCCGTTAACTATACCAGGGTTTTGCCTCTACTAGTAGGACGAAAGTTGGTGAGGGTGGTTATTTAAAATTGTTGGCCTACCCATGATAGAGGGGGTTTACAATGATGATACGGCGGTCGGCGGCCTGTATTTATGTAGTACAATGCTTGCCGGTCCCGATTGGAATATCGTGTGACACTTCTCTGTGTTTTGTGATGCAGCTACAGGTTTGAAGTGTTCGATAGTATCCATCTTATAGTTTGAAATGCACTGATTATGAATATGTACTTTTTGTCCTTGTAATTTGTTATTTTCATAAGGAAATCTCAGTTTTTCCCGCGGGTGGAGCGCGTTCGGATAGCGCCATCTGTAGTTACGGGCGGCGGTTGCGTTCCGTCGGGGAATCCGTATTTCTGGGCGGCGGTCGATGGATAGCTGGTAATGAGGAAAACTAGAGTGCTCCACTTAAAATTGGGCACTCTGTTTTTTATCATTACAAGATGGATAGAGATTCGTTGATTGCTTTTATGTGCTTCAAATTGTTTACACGAGTGAGCTGGGTATGGCTCCATCATAGATAATAAAGATATAACATAATGGATAGGACATAATAGTCTTATCAGCGGTCTGATCTTCGAGGGGAACAATTGAGGCCAAGTCGAGTATCGACTATCAATATAAAGGAGCCTCAATTGCCTTCCCTCCGGGAACGCGGCCTGAAATGTATTTAAAATAGGCGTGGACTATCCATATCTATGGGCTTCATCCATAGCATGGATTAAGGTGTCAACAAACAAAGGATCAACTTGATAATCAAACACTTAAGTTCGGCAACCTGAAACTCAGGATCTTTTTATTCAAAGTGTCCTAATAAGTCATAAGAAGGTTAGTTAGGTAAACCTATGGTTAGTTGAAGCTATGGTGCGATGATAGACGACTACAATCACTGGTCATGAGCTTTGCGATGATCTTTTCCTACAAACTATAATGGTATTCGATATTATAAACATAACAATGAAAGAAAATATTAAAATATTATTAATTTGGTTATGTTAGGTTAGGTTAGGATAGGACAGTAAATTAGACGTTAACTAATTATCATAGTTTTTAACACGATCTTAAAGACTGTCAGCTAGAGTTGTACCAGTATAGTTATTAAAAACTTAAATACAGCCAACATTAAATAATGATTTTTTTAACACAACAAATTATAAAAGTATTTTAAAATATAACAAAATATAATTTTATTAGGATTTTATAAGGTTTTCAATGCTTACTTTACCTATGGTAAATAGAAAATGTATAAAATCAATAGTTTTAATTTAATATATAGTTTTGTGTTTTAATATCCTATTTTCAAAGAATTCTCAGGGTTTCCTTTCCACATTTTTTTACATTGTACTAAATCTAATTTTTTTCCGCACATATTTACAAAGACTAAATCTATGTTTTTATTTGCATTTAGACTTTATAGTTTGTAATTTAATATTGACTGTTTACCCAGCCAAATACAATATTATTTTAAATTAAACATTATTTTATGTCCTTCATAAATTACAATCTAATAGTAGAGTCCATGCAGGACCTTTTTCTCATTTAATTTTTTTGCATCTTTTATAAATTACATTCGTTTTTATACATTTTCTTATACATGTATTACGGTGATACACCTCTGATCATAATAACTGTTCGTATTATTATAATGTAAACAATACTTAGTTTTTGGATTGTAGTTAATATGTATTGCAGTATTTAGCTTCCAGCGTATTCTTTTGTTAAGTGTTATTTCACACAGATTTCTCAAACATTTTTTTTTTCAATTCATTGAACTCTAGTAGATTTTTATCTATAAATAATTATTAAGATTAACCGGCTATACCGGGGAGTACGCTGAGTACCCGTGTACTCCTAAAGCGTGTTCCTAAAGTAAAATTTTTTCCACATTTTTATTTTTTGTTTTCTAAAATTCATTTGCCTGCGGGCACCAACACCTCTCTTCAATTTTTTTTTTTATGATTTTCATCATAGCCAACTTTTTTAAACATTTAAAATGTTTTTCAACAATTACTTCGGAATGTGTGTTTCTAAAGTAAATTTTTTTCCAATTTTTTTTTTTGTTTTCTAAAATCTATTTGCCTGCGGGCGCCACACCTCCCTTCAATTTTTTTTTTATGATTTTCACTCTACCCAAATTTTTAACATTGACAATCTGGTACCCTTTGAATAATTCTTTAATGAACTAAATATTTTGAAAAGTTTTTTCTGTTTAAGTTTCGGGACATTTTAGTTTGAACTTCGTAATGTGTGTTTCTACTGTAAATTTTTTTCCAATTTTTTTTTATGTTTTCTAAAATCTATTTGCCTGCGGGCGCCAACACCTTCCTTCAATTTTTTTTTTTTAGTACTGTAACTCTAGTTTATATTGACTTGAAAATTGAAAACTTGGTGCCCCACGAATAATCCTTCTTTAATGAACTAAATATTTTGAATAGTTTTTTCCAAATTTTTTTTTTGTTTTCTAAAATCTATATGCCTGCGGGCGCCAACACCTCCCTTCAATTTTTTTTTTATGATTTTCACTCTACCCAAATTTTTAAACATTGACAATCTGGTACCCTTTGAATAATTCTTTAATGAACTAAATATTTTGAAAAGTTTTTTCTGTTTAAGTTTCGGGACATTTTAGTTTGAACTTCGTAATGTGTGTTTCTACTGTAAATTTTTTTCCAATTTTTTTTTATGTTTTCTAAAATCTATTTGCCTGAGGGCGCCAACACATCCCTTCAATTTTTTTTTTTTAGTACTGTAACTCTAGTTTATATTGACTTGAAAATTGAAAACTTGGTGCCCCACGAATAATCCTTCTTTAATGAACTAAATATTTTGAATAGTTTTTTCTAAATTTTTTTCCAATTTTTTTTTTTGTTTTCTAAAATCTATATGCCTGCGGGCGCCAACACCTCCCTTCAATTTTTTTTTTATGAATTTCACTCTACCCAAATTTTTAAACATTGACAATCTGGTACCCTTGGAATAATTCTTTAATGAACTAAATATTTTGAAAAGTTTTTTCTGTTTAAGTTTCGGGACATTTTAGTTTGAACTTCGTAATGTGTGTTTCTACTGTAAATTTTTTTCCAATTTTTTTTTATGTTTTCTAAAATCTATTTGCCTGCGGGCGCCCACACATCCCTTCAATTTTTTTTTTTTTAGTACTGTAACTCTAGTTTGTATTGACTTGAAAATTGATAACTTGGTGCCCCACGATTAATCCCTCTTTAATGAACTAAATATTTTGAATAGTTTTTTCTAAATTTTTTTCCAAATTTTTTTTTTGTTTTCTAAAATCTATATGCCTGCGGGCGCCAACACCTCCCTTCAATTTTTTTTTTATGATTTTCACTCTACCCAAATTTTTAAACATTGACAATCTGGTACCCTTTGAATAATTCTTTAATGAACTAAATATTTTGAAAAGTTTTTTCTGTTTAAGTTTCGGGACATTTTAGTTTGAACTTCGTAATGTGTGTTTCTACTGTAAATTTTTTTCCAATTTTTTTTTATGTTTTCTAAAATCTATTTGCCTGAGGGCGCCAACACCTCCCTTCAATTTTTTTTTTTTAGTACTGTAACTCTAGTTTATATTGACTTGAAAATTGAAAACTTGGTGCCCCACGAATAATCCTTCTTTAATGAACTAAATATTTTGAATAGTTTTTTCTAAATTTTTTTCCAAATTTTTTTTTTGTTTTCTAAAATCTATATGCCTGCGGGCGCCAACACCTCCCTTCAATTTTTTTTTTATGATTTTCACTCTACCCAAATTTTTAAACATTGACATTCTGGTACCCTTTGAATAATTCTTTAATGAACTAAATATTTTGAAAAGTTTTTTCTGTTTAAGTTTCGGGACATTTTAGTTTGAACTTCGTAATGTGTGTTTCTACTGTAAATTTTTTTCCAATTTTTTTTTATGTTTTCTAAAATCTATTTGCCTGAGGGCGCCAACACCTCCCTTCAATTTTTTTTTTTTAGTACTGTAACTCTAGTTTATATTGACTTGAAAATTGAAAACTTGGTGCCCCACGAATAATCCTTCTTTAATGAACTAAATATTTTGAATAGTTTTTTCTAAATTTTTTTCCAAATTTTTTTTTTGTTTTCTAAAATCTATATGCCTGCGGGCGCCAACACCTCCCTTCAATTTTTTTTTTATGATTTTCACTCTACCCAAATTTTTAAACATTGACATTCTGGTACCCTTTGAATAATTCTTTAATGAACTAAATATTTTGAAAAGTTTTTTCTGTTTAAGTTTCGGGACATTTTAGTTTGAACTTCGTAATGTGTGTTTCTACTGTAAATTTTTTTCCAATTTTTTTTTATGTTTTCTAAAATCTATTTGCCTGAGGGCGCCAACACCTCCCTTCAATTTTTTTTTTTTAGTACTGTAACTCTAGTTTATATTGACTTGAAAATTGAAAACTTGGTGCCCCACGAATAATCCTTCTTTAATGAACTAAATATTTTGAATAGTTTTTTCTAAATTTTTTTCCAAATTTTTTTTTTGTTTTCTAAAATCTATATGCCTGCGGGTGCCAACACCTCCCTTCAATTTTTTTTTTATGAATTTCACTCTACCCAAATTTTTAAACATTGACAATCTGGTACCCTTTGAATAATTCTTTAATGAACTAAATATTTTGAAAAGTTTTTTCTGTTTAAGTTTCGGGACATTTTAGTTTGAACTTCGTAATGTGTGTTTCTACTGTAAATTTTTTTCCAATTTTTTTTTATGTTTTCTAAAATCTATTTGCCTGCGGGCGCCCACACATCCCTTCAATTTTTTTTTTTTTAGTACTGTAACTCTAGTTTGTATTGACTTGAAAATTGATAACTTGGTGCCCCACGATTAATCCCTCTTTAATGAACTAAATATTTTGAATAGTTTTTTTAAATTTTTTTCCAAATTTTTTTTTTGTTTTCTAAAATCTATATGCCTGCGGGCGCCAACACCTCCCTTCAATTTTTTTTTTATGATTTTCACTCTACCCAAATTTTTAAACATTGACTGTCTGGTACCCTTTTTTTTGGTTTTCTAAAATGCATTTGCCTTCAGTTTCCAATTGCTTCCTTCAATTTTTATTTTTTTAGTTATATAACTCTAGTTGAATATTTTAATATTTTATATTGACTTTAAAATTGATAATTTGGTGGTGCCCTTGAATAATCATTCTTTAATGAACAAAATATTTTGAAGCGTTTTTTCTAAATTTTTTTCCAAATTTTTTTTTTGTTTTCTAAAATCTATATGCCTGCGGGCGCCAACACCTCCCTTCAATTTTTTTTTTGTGATTTTAACTCTAGCCAAATTTTTTAAACATTGACTGTCTGGTACCCTTTGATTAATTCTTTAATGAACTAAATATTTTGAATAATTTTTCTGTTTAAGATTTTGGAGATTTTAGATTGATGTTTATAATGTGTGTTCCCACAGTATAATTTATATAAATTTAGCCTTACCTGGTGCCATACGAATAATCCTTCTTTAATGAACTAAATATTTTGAATAGTTTTTTCTGTTCAAGTTTCGGGACATTTTAGTTTGAACTTCGTTATGTGTGTTTCTACTGTAAATTTTTTTCCAATTTTTTTTTATTTTCTAAAACCTAACCTCCCTTCAATTTTTTTTATTAGAACTGTAACTCTAGTTTGTATTGACTTGAAAATTCTTTAATGAACAAAATATTTTGAATAGTTTTTTCTAAATTTTTTTCAACATTTACCTCGTAATGTGTGTTTCTACTGTAAATTTTTTTCTAAATTTTTTTTTGGTTTTCTAAATTGCATTTGCCTGCGGGCGCCAACAACTCCCTTCAATTTTAGATTCTGAGTGAAACGATGAATGTATTGATTTTACAATGATGTGTGTTTTTTTTTTTATTTTTTTTTTTTATTTTTTTATTTTTGTGTCTGTGTACACGATAAGTAGTCGAAATAATGCTTCGATTTTCGACTTCAGTATCTTGTTCGATGGGAAAGTGAATATCGTTGGTGCATTGGGGAGGTCAAAATTTTAATTTCCCAGTAGTTTTCAAAAGCGATGTGAAAAACAAAAGAAAAATTAAGGAAAAACGGGAATTTTTACGCAAAATTGATTTTTAACAAAATCGATTTTGGTTATTGGTGTAACTCTAAAACAAATGACCGTAGATGCATGAAATTTTCACTGGTTGTTTATATTTGCATTTTCTATACACAATACAATTTTGAAAATAATTTGACTTTTTTTGAACTGTTTACGGACATTGTCAGTTTTCAGTTTTTTTAAATTTTTTTTCTATAAATATCAATAAAATTTTATTTGTTGGGTAAAAAAGCTTGAAAATTTAATAGAAGGCTCCTAGGTTATTGTTTCAAAGGCAGATGAAAAAAATTAAAAATCCTTAGTCACAGTTTTTTTTTATACACGTTTAAAGTTCAAATCTTGAAAAAATACGGAAAAATCACGAAAATTTGCAAATTATTTTGAGTTAGAAATTCATAAAAAATTTTCTTTTTAAATCTAAGATTTTAAAATCTAATACAAGATTCCTCATAAGTTTGTCTAACTTTATCAAAAAAAAAATTTCTACAAGAAAGTCAAATTAAATTTTTATGAGCGTTTTAAATTCATATTTTTACAACATTAGATATTCACTCGTTTTCTCATGTACCGATTTCCTTATTTTCTTGTAATTCAAAAACGAATAACTGTAGATACATGAAAATTTCACTGAATGTTTATATTAGCATTTCCTATACACCATACAATTTTGAAAATATTTTGACTCTTTTTGAGCTGTCTACGGACATTGTAAGTTTTCAATTTTTTTAGTTTTTTTTTCTATAAATATCAATAAATTTTTATTTGTTGGGTAAAAAAGCGTGAAAATAAGGCTCCTGATATATCGTTCTAATAGCAGTTGAAAAATATTAAAAATACATATGCACAATTTTTTTTTATAAGCATTTAAAGTTCAAATTTTGACAACATTTATCAAATTTATAATTTATTAATTATTTTCTGGTTAAAAATGTATAAAATGTTTAACTTTTATGGCTAAAGATTGAAAATTTAAAACAAGGCTCCGAGTAAATAGGTTATATATAAATTACTTTATTCACAATAATATCATTAAATATACTTGGTAAAATCATAGGCTGACTGACCGTTTTCGCTCAGAATCGTTTTTCTTATACAATGATATTATATCATTGAATTCAAATTTAACACCATCCATTACAGTGACCCACTTGTAACCTACCGTACAGCAGAGCGACATCCACTTATCCACCTTTTTTTTTTTATGATTTTAACTCTAGCCAAATTTTTTAAACATTCACAATCTGGTACCCTTTGAATAATTCTCTAATTAACTAAATATTTTGAATAATTTTTTCTGTTGAAGTTTCGGGGCATTTTAGTTTGAACTTAATTGAACTAATGTGTGTTTCTACTGTAATTTTTTTTTTTTTGATTTCTAAAATCAATTTGCCTGCGGGCGCCAACACCTCCCTTCAATTTTTTTTTATGATTTTAACTCTAGCCAAATTTGTTAAACATTGACAATCTGGTACCCTTTGAATAATTCTCTAATGAACTAAATATTTTGAATAATTTTTCTGTTTAAGATTTTGGAGATTTTAGATTTATTTTTATAATGTGTGTTCCCACAATATAATTTATATAAATTTGTTTTTGTTTTCTAAAATCTATATTCCTGCGGGTGCCAACACCTCCCTTCAATTTTTTTTTTATGATTTTAACTCTAGCCAAATTTTTTAAACATTGACAATCTGGTACCCTTTGAATAATTCTTTAATGAACTAAATATTTTGAATAGTTTTTTCTGTTAAGTTTCGGGACATTTTAGTTTGAACTTCGTAATGTGTGTTTCTACTGTAAATTTTTTTCCAATTTTTTTTTTGTTTTCTAAAAATTATTTGCCTGCTGGCGCAAACACCTCCCTTCAATTTTTTTTTTATGATTTTAACTTAAGTCAAATTTTTTAAATATTGACAATCTGGTACCCTTTGAATAATTCTTTAATGAACTAAATATTTTGAAAAGTTTTTTCTGTTTAAGTTTCGGGACATTTTAGTTTGAAATCGTAATGTGTGTTTCTACTATAAATTTTTTTCCAAATTTTTTTTTTATTTTCTAAAATTCATTTGCATGCGGGCGCCAACCCCTCCCTTCAATTTTTTTTTTGTGATTTTAACTCTAGCCAAATTTTTTAAACATTGACTGTCTGGTACCCTTTGAATAATTCTCTAATGAACTAAATATTTTGAATAGTTTTTTTTGTTTAAGATTCTGGGCATTTTACTTTGTACTTTGTAATGTGTATTCTTACGGTTGAATTTTTTCTAAATGTTTTTTTAGTTTTCTAAAATTCATTCGCCTGCGGGCGCCAACACCTCCCTTCAATTTTTTTTTTATGATTTTAACTCTAGCCAAATTTTTTAAACATTGACAATCTGGTACCCTTTGAATAATTCTCTTATGAACTAAATATTTTAAATAGTTTTTTCGGTTTAAGTTTCGGGACATTTTAGATTGAACTTCGTAATGTGTGTATCTACTGTAATTTTTTTTTTTTGATTTCTAAAATCTATTTGCTTGATGGCGCCCACACCTCCCTTCAATTTTTTTTTTTTAGTACTGTAACTCTAGTTTGTATTGACTTGAAAATTGATAACTTGGTGCCCCACGATTAATCCTTCTTTAATGAACTAAATATTTTGAATAGTTTTTTCTAAATTTTTTTCCAATTTTTCCAATTTCTAAATTCTAAAATCTATTTCCCTGCGAGCGACAACACTTCCCTTCAATTTTTTTTTATGGTTTTAACTCAAGCCAAATTTTTTAAACATTGACAATCTGGTACCCTTTGAATAATTCTTTAATGAACTAAATATTTTGAATAGTTTTTTCTGTTTAAGTTTCGGGACATTTTAGTTTGAACTTCGTAATGTGTGTATCTACTGTAAGTTTTTTTTTTGATTTCTAAAATCAATTTGCCTGCGGGCGCCAACACCTCTCTTCAATTTTTTTTTATGATTTTAACTCTGGCCAAATTTTTAAACATTGACAATCTGGTACCCTTTGAATAATTCTTTAATGAACTAAATATTTTGAATAATTTTTTCTGTTTAAGATTTTGGAGATTTTAGATTGATGTTTGTAATGTGTGTTCCCACAGTATAATTTATAAATATTTTTGTTTTCTAAAATCTATATTCCTGCGGGTGCCAACACCTCCCTTCAATTTTTTTTTTATGATTTTAACTTAAGTCAAATTTTTTAAACATTGACAAACTGGTACCATTTGAATAATTCTTTAATGAACTAAATATTTTGAATAGTTTTTTCTGTTAAGTTTCGGGACATTTTAGTTTGAACTTCGTAATGTGTGTTTCTACTGTAAATTTTTTTCCAATTTTTTTTTTGTTTTCTAAAATCTATTTGCCTGCGGGCGCCAACACCTCCCTTCAATTTTTTTTTTATGATTTTAACTTAAGTCAAATTTTTTAAACATTGACAATCTGGTACCCTTTGAATAATTCTTTAATGAACTAAATATTTTGAATAGTTTTTTCTGTTAAGTTTCGGGACATTTTAGTTTGAACTTCGTAATGTGTGTTTCTACTGTAATTTTTTTTTTTTTGATTTCTAAAATCAATTTGCCTGCGGGCGCCAACACCTCCCTTCAATTTTTTTTTATGATTTAAACTCTAGCCAAATTTGTTAAACATTGACAATCTGGTACCCTTTGAATAATTCTCTAATGAACTAAATATTTTGAATAATTTTTCTGTTTAAGATTTTGGAGATTTTAGATTTATTTTTATAATGTGTGTTCCCACAATATAATTTATATAAATTTGTTTTTGTTTTCTAAAATCTATATTCCTGCGGGTGCCAACACCTCCCTTCAATTTTTTTTTTATGATTTTAACTCTAGCCCAATTTTTTAAACATTGACAATCTGGTACCCTTTGAATAATTCTTTAATGAACTAAATATTTTGAATAGTTTTTTCTGTTAAGTTTCGGGACATTTTAGTTTGAACTTCGTAATGTGTGTTTCTACTGTAAATTTTTTTCCAATTTTTTTTTTGTTTTCTAAAATCTATTTGCCTGCGGGCGCAAACACCTCCCTTCAATTTTTTTTTTATGATTTTAACTTAAGTCAAATTTTTTAAATATTGACAATCTGGTACCCTTTGAATAATTCTTTAATGAACTAAATATTTTGAAAAGTTTTTTCTGTTTAAGTTTCGGGACATTTTAGTTTGAAATCGTAATGTGTGTTTCTACTGTAAATTTTTTTCCAATTTTTTTTTGGTTTTCTAAAATCTATTTGCCTGCGGGCGCCAACACCTCCCTTCAATTTTTTTTTTTTTTACTGTAACTCTAGTTTGTATTGACTTGAAAATTGAAAACTTGGTGCCCCACGATTAATCCTTCTTTAATGAACTAAATATTTTGAATAGTTTTTTCTAAATTTTTTTCCAAGTTTTCCAATTTCTAAATTCTAAAATCTATTTGCCTGCGAGCGCCAACACCTCCCTTCAATTTTTTTTTATGGTTTTAACTCAAGCCAAATTTTTTAAACATTGACAATCTGGTACCCTTTGAATAATTCTTTAATGAACTAAATATTTTGAATAGTTTTTTCTGTTTAAGTTTCGGGACATTTTAGTTTGAACTTCGTAATGTGTGTTTCTACTGTAAATTTTTTCCACATTTTTATTTTTTGTTTTCTAAAATCTATTTGCCTGCGGGCGCCGACACCTCCCTTCAATTTTTTTTTTATGATTTTCACTCTACCCAAATTTTTACACATTGACAATCTGGTACCCTTTGAATAATTCTTTAATGAACTAAATATTTTGAAAAGTTTTTTCTGTTAAGTTTCGGGACATTTTAGTTTGAACTTCGTAATGTGTGTGTCTACTGTAAATTTTTTTCTAAATTTTTTTTTGGTTTTCTAAATTGCATTTGCCGGCGGGCGCCAACAACTCCCTTCAATTTTTTTTTTGTGATTTTAACTCTAGCCAAAGTTTTTAAACATTGACTGTCTGGTACCCTTTGAATAATTCTCTAATGAACTAAATATTTTGAATAGTTTTATTAGTTTAAGATTTTGGAGATTTTAGATCGATGTTTGTAATGTGTGTTCCCACAATATAATTTATATAAATTTTTGTTTTCTAAAATCTATATGCCTGCGGGCGCCAACAACTCCCTTCAATTTTTTTTTATGATTTAACTCTAGCCGAATTTTTTAAACATTGATAACCTAGTGTCATACGAATAATCATTATTTAATTAACTAAATATTTTGAATAGTTTTTTCTACATTTTTTTCCAAATTTTTTTTTTATTTTCTAAAATTCATTTGCATGCGGGCGCCAACCCCTCCCTTCAATTTTTTTTTTGTGATTTTAACTCTAGCCAAATTTTTTAAACATTGACTGTCTGGTACCCTTTGAATAATTCTCTAATGAACTAAATATTTTGAATAGTTTTTTTTGTTTAAGATTCTGGGCATTTTAGTTTGTACTTTGTAATGTGTATTCTTACGGTTGAATTTTTTCTAAATGTTTTTTTAGTTTTCTAAAATTCATTCGCCTGCGGGCGCCAACACCTCCCTTCAATTTTTTTTTTATGATTTTAACTCTAGCCAAATTTTTTAAACATTGACAATCTGGTACCCTTTGAATAATTCTCTTATGAACTAAATATTTTAAATAGTTTTTTCGGTTTAAGTTTCGGGACATTTTAGATTGAACTTCGTAATGTGTGTATCTACTGTAATTTTTTTTTTTTGATTTCTAAAATCTATTTGCTTGATGGCGCCCACACCTCCCTTCAATTTTTTTTTTTTAGTACTGTAACTCTAGTTTGTATTGACTTGAAAATTGATAACTTGGTGCCCCACGATTAATCCTTCTTTAATGAACTAAATATTTTGAATAGTTTTTTCTAAATTTTTTTCCAATTTTTCCAATTTCTAAATTCTAAAATCTATTTCCCTGCGAGCGACAACACTTCCCTTCAATTTTTTTTTATGGTTTTAACTCAAGCCAAATTTTTTAAACATTGACAATCTGGTACCCTTTGAATAATTCTTTAATGAACTAAATATTTTGAATAGTTTTTTCTGTTTAAGTTTCGGGACATTTTAGTTTGAACTTCGTAATGTGTGTATCTACTGTAAGTTTTTTTTTTGATTTCTAAAATCAATTTGCCTGCGGGCGCCAACACCTCTCTTCAATTTTTTTTTATGATTTTAACTCTTGCCAAATTTTTAAACATTGACAATCTGGTACCCTTTGAATAATTCTTTAATGAACTAAATATTTTGAATAATTTTTTCTGTTTAAGATTTTGGAGATTTTAGATTGATGTTTGTAATGTGTGTTCCCACAGTATAATTTATAAATATTTTTGTTTTCTAAAATCAATTTGCCTGCGGGCGCCAACACCTCTCTTCAATTTTTTTTTATGATTTTAACTCTTGCCAAATTTTTTAAACATTGACAATCTGGTACCCTTTGAATAATTCTCTAATGAACTAAATATTTTAAATAGTTTTTTCGGTTTAAGTTTCAGGACATTTTAGTTTGAACTTCGTAATGTGTGTATCTACTGTAATTTTTTTTTTTTGATTTCTAAAATCTATTTGCCTGCGGGCACCCACACCTCCCTTCAATTTTTTTTTTTTAGTACTGTAACTCTAGTTTGTATTGACTTGTAAATTGATAACTTGGTGCCCCATGATTAATCCTTCTTTAATGAACTAAATATTTTGAATAGTTTTTTCTGTTTAAGTTTCGGGACATTTTAGTTTGAACTTCGTAATGTGTGTTTCTACTGTAAATTTTTTCCACATTTTTATTTTTTGTTTTCTAAAATCTATTTGCCTGCGGGCGCCGACACCTCCCTTCAATTTTTTTTTTATGATTTTCACTCTACCCAAATTTTTACACATTGACAATCTGGTACCCTTTGAATAATTCTTTAATGAACTAAATATTTTGAAAAGTTTTTTCTGTTAAGTTTCGGGACATTTTAGTTTGAACTTCGTAATGTGTGTGTCTACTGTAAATTTTTTTCTAAATTTTTTTTTGGTTTTCTAAATTGCATTTGCCGGCGGGCGCCAACAACTCCCTTCAATTTTTTTTTTGTGATTTTAACTCTAGCCAAAGTTTTTAAACATTGACTGTCTGGTACCCTTTGAATAATTCTCTAATGAACTAAATATTTTGAATAGTTTTATTAGTTTAAGATTTTGGAGATTTTAGATCGATGTTTGTAATGTGTGTTCCCACAATATAATTTATATAAATTTTTGTTTTCTAAAATCTATATGCCTGCGGGCGCCAACAACTCCCTTCAATTTTTTTTTATGATTTAACTCTAGCCGAATTTTTTAAACATTGATAACCTAGTGTCATACGAATAATCATTATTTAATTAACTAAATATTTTGAATAGTTTTTTCTACATTTTTTTCCAAATTTTTTTTTTATTTTCTAAAATTCATTTGCATGCGGGCGCCAACCCCTCCCTTCAATTTTTTTTTTGTGATTTTAACTCTAGCCAAATTTTTTAAACATTGACTGTCTGGTACCCTTTGAATAATTCTCTAATGAACTAAATATTTTGAATAGTTTTTTTTGTTTAAGATTCTGGGCATTTTAGTTTGTACTTTGTAATGTGTATTCTTACGGTTGAATTTTTTCTAAATGTTTTTTTAGTTTTCTAAAATTCATTCGCCTGCGGGCGCCAACACCTCCCTTCAATTTTTTTTTTATGATTTTAACTCTAGCCAAATTTTTTAAACATTGACAATCTGGTACCCTTTGAATAATTCTCTTATGAACTAAATATTTTAAATAGTTTTTTCGGTTTAAGTTTCGGGACATTTTAGATTGAACTTCGTAATGTGTGTATCTACTGTAATTTTTTTTTTTTGATTTCTAAAATCTATTTGCTTGATGGCGCCCACACCTCCCTTCAATTTTTTTTTTTTAGTACTGTAACTCTAGTTTGTATTGACTTGAAAATTGATAACTTGGTGCCC
The DNA here is from genome assembly GCF_019925205.1 of Metopolophium dirhodum. Taxonomy (NCBI): domain Eukaryota; kingdom Metazoa; phylum Arthropoda; class Insecta; order Hemiptera; family Aphididae; genus Metopolophium; species Metopolophium dirhodum. Next base: position 23,111,738 of record NC_083565.1, on the reverse strand, counting down.
CACGATTAATCCTTCTTTAATGAACTAAATATTTTGAATAGTTTTTTCTAAATTTTTTTCCAATTTTTCCAATTTCTAAATTCTAAAATCTATTTCCCTGCGAGCGACAACACTTCCCTTCAATTTTTTTTTATGGTTTTAACTCAAGCCAAATTTTTTAAACATTGACAATCTGGTACCCTTTGAATAATTCTTTAATGAACTAAATATTTTGAATAGTTTTTTCTGTTTAAGTTTCGGGACATTTTAGTTTGAACTTCGTAATGTGTGTATCTACTGTAAGTTTTTTTTTTGATTTCTAAAATCAATTTGCCTGCGGGCGCCAACACCTCTCTTCAATTTTTTTTTATGATTTTAACTCTTGCCAAATTTTTAAACATTGACAATCTGGTACCCTTTGAATAATTCTTTAATGAACTAAATATTTTGAATAATTTTTTCTGTTTAAGATTTTGGAGATTTTAGATTGATGTTTGTAATGTGTGTTCCCACAGTATAATTTATAAATATTTTTGTTTTCTAAAATCTATATTCCTGCGGGTGCCAACACCTCCCTTCAATTTTTTTTTTATGATTTTAACTTAAGTCAAATTTTTTAAACATTGACAATCTGGTACCATTTGAATAATTCTTTAATGAACTAAATATTTTGAATAGTTTTTTTTGTTTAAGATTCTGGGCATTTTAGTTTGTACTTTGTAATGTGTATTCTTACGGTTGAATTTTTTCTAAATGTTTTTTTAGTTTTCTAAAATTCATTCGCCTGCGGGCGCCAACACCTCCCTTCAATTTTTTTTTTATGATTTTAACTCTAGCCAAATTTTTTAAACATTGACAATCTGGTACCCTTTGAATAATTCTCTTATGAACTAAATATTTTAAATAGTTTTTTCGGTTTAAGTTTCGGGACATTTTAGATTGAACTTCGTAATGTGTGTATCTACTGTAATTTTTTTTTTTTGATTTCTAAAATCTATTTGCTTGATGGCGCCCACACCTCCCTTCAATTTTTTTTTTTTAGTACTGTAACTCTAGTTTTATTGACTTGAAAATTGATAACTTGGTGCCCCACGATTAATCCTTCTTTAATGAACTAAATATTTTGAATAGTTTTTTCTAAATTTTTTTCCAATTTTTCCAATTTCTAAATTCTAAAATCGATTTCCCTGCGAGCAACAACACTTCCCTTCAATTTTTTTTTATGGTTTTAACTCAAGCCAAATTTTTTAAACATTGACAATCTGGTACCCTTTGAATAATTCTTTAATGAACTAAATATTTTGAATAGTTTTTTCTGTTTAAGTTTCGGGACATTTTAGTTTGAACTTCGTAATGTGTGTTTCTACTGTAAATTTTTTTCCAATTTTTTTTTTGTTTTCTAAAATCTATATGCCTGCGGGCGCCAACACCTCCCTTCAATTTTTTTTTTATGATTTTAACTTAAGTCAAATTTTTTAAACATTGACAATCTGGTACCCTTTGAATAATTCTTTAATGAACTAAATATTTTGAAAAGTTTTTTCTGTTTAAGTTTCGGGACATTTTAGTTTGAACTTCGTTATGTGTGTTTCTACTGTAAATTTTTTTCCAATTTTTTTCCAATTTTTTTTTTTATTTTCTAAAATCTATTTGCCTGCGGGCGCCCACACCTCCCTTAAATTTTTTTTATTAGTACTGTAACTCTAGTTTGTATTGACTTGAAAATTTTTTAATGAACAAAATATTTTGAATAGTTTTTTCTAAATTTTTTTCCAAATTTTTTTTTTTGTTTTCTAAAATCTATATGCCTAAAAGAAAAAACTATTCAAAATATTTAGTTCATGAACGATAAGGATTATTTAAAGGTACCAGATTGTCAATGTTTAAAAAATTTGGCTAGAGGTTAAATCATAAAAAAAAAATTGAAGGAAGGTGTTAGCGCCCGCAGGCAAATGCATTTTAGGAAACCAAAAAAAAAATTTTGAAAAAATTTAACTCTAGGAATACACATTACAAAGTACAAACTAAAATGCCCAGCTTCTCAAACAGAAAAAACTATTCAAAATATTTAGTTCATGAATGTTAAGGATTATTTAAAGGTACCAGATTGTCAATGTTAAAAAAATTAGGCTAGAGGTTAAATCATAAAAAAAAATTGAAGGAAGGTGTTGGTGCCCGCAGGCTAATGCATTTTAGGAAACCAAAAAAAAATTTTGAATAAATTTAACTCTAGGAATACACATTACAAATTACAAACTAAAATACCCAGCTTCTTAAACAAAAAAACTATTTAAAATATTAATTTCATGAAACAAGGATTAATCAAATGGTACTACTAGATTGTCAATGTTTAAAAAATTTGGCTAGAAGTTTAATCATAAAAAAATATTGAACCTGGGTGTTGGCGCCCGCAGGCAAATGCATTTTACGAAACCAAAAAAAAAATGTTGAATAAATTTAACTTTATGATTCCACATTATAAAGTACAAACTAAAATGCTCATTTTCTCAAACAGAAAAAACTATTCAAAATATTTAGTTCATGAATGATAAGGATTATTTAAAGGTACCAGATTGTCAATGTTAAAAAAATTTGGCTAGAGGTTAAATCATAAAAAAAAATTGAAGGAGGGTGTTTGCGCCCGCAGGCTTATGCATTTTAGGAAACCAAAAAAAAATTTTGAATAAATTTAACTGTATGATCACACATTACAAAGTACAAACTAAAATGCCCAGCTTCTCAAACAGAAAAAACTATTCAAAATATTTAGTTCATGAATGATAAGGATTATTTAAAGGTACCAGATTGTCAATGTTTAAAAAATTTGGCTAGAGGTTAAATCATAAAAAATTATTGAAGGAGGGTGTTGGCGCCCGCAGGCTAATGCATTTTAGGAAACCAAAAAAAAATTTTGAATAAATTTAACTGTATGATCACACATTACAAAGTACAAACTAAAATGCCCAGCTTCTTAAACAGAAAAAACTATTCAAAATATTTAGTTCATTCAAGAATGATCATTCACAGGGCACCTAGTTCTCAATTTTCAAGTCAATACAAAATATTCAACAAGAGTTGCATTACTAAAAAAAAAATTGAAGGAGGGTGTTGGCGCCCGCAGGCTAATGCATTTTAGGAAACCAAAAAAAAATGTTGAATAAATTTAACTGTATGATCACACATTACAAAGTACAAACTAAAATGCCCAGCTTCTCAAACAGAAAAAACTATTCAAAATATTTAGTTCATGAATGATAAGGATTATTTAAAGGTACCAGATTGTCAATGTTTAAAAAATTTGGCTAGAGGTTAAATCATAAAAAAAAATTGAAGGAGGGTGTTGGCGCCCGCAGGCTAATGCATTTTAGGAAACCAAAAAAAAATTTTGAATAAATTTAACTATATGATCACACATTACAAAGTACAAACTAAAATGCCCAGCTTCTTAAACAAAAAAAACTATTTAAAATATTTAGTTCATCAAGAATGATCATTCACAGGGCACCTAGTTCTCAATTTTCAAGTCAATACAAAATATTCAACTAGAGTTGCCTTACTAAAAAAAAAATTGAAGGAAGGTGTTAGCGCCCGCTGGCAAATGCATTTTAAGAAATCAAAAAAAAATTTTGAATAAATTTAACTGTATGATCACACATTACAAAGTACAAACTCAAATGCCCAGCTTCTTAAACAAAAAAAACTATTTAAAATATTTAGTTCATTCAAGAATGATCATTCACAGGGCACCTAGATCTCAATTTTCAAGTCAATACAAAATATTCAACTAGAGTTGCATTACTAAAAAAAAATTGAAGGAAGGTGTTGGCGCCCGCAGGCAAATACATTTTAGGAAACCAAAAAAAAATTTTGAATAAATTTAACTGTATGATCACACATTACAAAGTACAAACTAAAATGCCCAGCTTCTTAAACAAAAAAAACTATTTAAAATATTAATTTCATTAAACAAGGATTAATCAAATGATACTTGATTGTCAAAGTTTAAAAAATTTGGCTAGAAGTTTAATCATAAAAAAAAAATTGAACGAGGGTGTTGGCGCCCGCAGCCAAATGCATTTTAGGAAACCAAAAAAAAAATGTTGAATAAATTTAACTTTATGATTCCACATTATAAAGTACAAACTAAAATGCCCAGCTTCTCAAACAGAAAAAACTATTCAAAATATTTAGTTCATGAAGGATAAGGATTATTTAAAGGTACCAGATTGTCAATGTTTAAAAAATTTGGCTAGAGGTTAAATTATAAAAAAAAATTGAAGGAGGGTGTTGGCGCCCGCAGGCTAATGCATTTTAGGAAACCAAAAAAAAATTTTGAATAAATTTAACTATATGATCACACATTACAAAGTACAAACTAAAATGCCCAGCTTCTTAAACAAAAAAACTATTTAAAATATTTAGTTAATTCAAGAATGATCATTCACAGGGCACCTAGTTCTCAATTTTCAAGTCAATACAAAATATTCAACTAGAGTTGCATTACTAAAAAAAAATTGAAGGAAGGTGTTAGCGCCCGCAGGCAAATGCATTTTAAGTAACCAAAAAAAAATTTTGAATACATTTAACTATGTAATTCCACATTATAAAGTACAAACTAAAATGCCCAGCTTCTTAAACAAAAAAAACTATTTAAAATATTTAGTTAATTCAAGAATGACTATTCACAGGGCACCAAGTTCTCAATTTTCAAGTCAATACAAAATATTCAACTAGAGTTTTATTCCAAAAAAAAAAAATTGAAGGAGGGTGTTAGCGCCCGCAGGCAAATGCATTTTAGGAAACCAAAAAAAAAATTTTGAAAAAATTTAACTCTAGGAATACACATTACAAAGTACAAACTAAAATGCCCAGCTTCTCAAACAGAAAAAACTATTTAAAATATTAATTTCATGAAACAAGGATTAATCAAATGGTACTAGATTGTCAATGTTTAAAAAATTTGGCTAGAAGTTTAATCATAAAAAAATATTGAACCTGGGTGTTGGCGCCCGCAGGCAAATGCATTTTACGAAACCAAAAAAAAAATGTTGAATAAATTTAACTTTATGATTCCACATAATAAAGTACAAACTAAAATGCCCATTTTCTCAAACAGAAAAAACTATTCAAAATATTTAGTTCATGAATGATAAGGATTATTTAAAGGTACCAGATTGTCAATGTTAAAAAAATTTGGCTAGAGGTTAAATCATAAAAAATTATTGAAGGAGGGTGTTGGCGCCCGCAGACTAATGCATTTTAGGAAACCAAAAAAAAATTTTGAAAAAATTTAACTGTATGATCACACATTACAAAGTACAAACTAAAATGCCAAGCTTCTTAAACAAAAAAAACTATTTAAAATATTAATTTCATTAAACAAGGATTAATCAAATGGTACTAGATTGTAAAAGTTTAAAAAATTTGGCTAGAGGTTAAATCATAAAAAAAAATTGAAGGAGGGTGTTTGCGCCCGCAGGCTTATGCATTTTAGGAAACCAAAAAAAAATTTTGAATAAATTTAACTGTATGATCACACATTACAAAGTACAAACTAAAATGCCCAGCTTCTTAAACAAAAAAACTATTTAAAATATTTAGTTCATTCAAGAATGATCATTCACAGGGCACCTAGTTCTCAATTTTCAAGTCAATACAAAATATTCAACTAGAGTTGCATTACTAAAAAAAAAATTGAAGGAAGGTGTTAGCGCCCGCAGGCAAATGCATTTTTAAAAAACCAAAAAAAAATTTTGAATACATTTAACTATGTAATTCCACATTATAAAGTACAAACTAAAATGCCCAGCTTCTTAAACAAAAAAACTATTTAAAATATTTAGTTAATTCAAGAATGATCATTCACAGGGCACCTAGTTCTCAATTTTCAAGTCAATACAAAATATTCAACTAGAGTTGCCTTACTAAAAAAAAAATTGAAGGAAGGTGTTAGCGCCCGCTGGCAAATGCATTTTAAGAAATCAAAAAAAAATTTTGAATAAATTTAACTGTATGATCACACATTACAAAGTACAAACTCAAATGCCCAGCTTCTTAAACAAAAAAAACTATTTAAAATATTTAGTTCATTCAAGAATGATCATTCACAGGGCACCTAGATCTCAATTTTCAAGTCAATACAAAATATTCAACTAGAGTTGCATTACTAAAAAAAAATTGAAGGAAGGTGTTGGCGCCCGCAGGCAAATACATTTTAGGAAACCAAAAAAAAATTTTGAATAAATTTAACTGTATGATCACACATTACAAAGTACAAACTAAAATGCCCAGCTTCTTAAACAAAAAAAACTATTTAAAATATTAATTTCATTAAACAAGGATTAATCAAATGATACTTGATTGTCAAAGTTTAAAAAATTTGGCTAGAAGTTTAATCATAAAAAAAAAATTGAACGAGGGTGTTGGCGCCCGCAGCCAAATGCATTTTAGGAAACCAAAAAAAAAATGTTGAATAAATTTAACTTTATGATTCCACATTATAAAGTACAAACTAAAATGCCCAGCTTCTCAAACAGAAAAAACTATTCAAAATATTTAGTTCATGAAGGATAAGGATTATTTAAAGGTACCAGATTGTCAATGTTTAAAAAATTTGGCTAGAGGTTAAATCATAAAAAAAAATTGAAGGAGGGTGTTGGCGCCCGCAGGCTAATGCATTTTAGGAAACCAAAAAAAAATTTTGAATAAATTTAACTATATGATCACACATTACAAAGTACAAACTAAAATGCCCAGCTTCTTAAACAAAAAAACTATTTAAAATATTTAGTTAATTCAAGAATGATCATTCACAGGGCACCTAGTTCTCAATTTTCAAGTCAATACAAAATATTCAACTAGAGTTGCATTACTAAAAAAAAATTGAAGGAAGGTGTTAGCGCCCGCAGGCAAATGCATTTTTAAAAAACCAAAAAAAAATTTTGAATACATTTAACTATGTAATTCCACATTATAAAGTACAAACTAAAATGCCCAGCTTCTTAAACAAAAATAACTATTTAAAATATTTAGTTAATTCAAGAATGACTATTCACAGGGCACCTAGTTCTCAATTTTCAAGTCAATACAAAATATTCAACTAGAGTTTTATTCCAAAAAAAAAAAATTGAAGGAGGGTGTTAGCGCCCGCAGGCAAATGCATTTTAGGAAACCAAAAAAAAAATTTTGAAAAAATTTAACTCTAGGAATACACATTACAAAGTACAAACTAAAATGCCCAGCTTCTCAAACAGAAAAAACTATTTAAAATATTAATTTCATGAAACAAGGATTAATCAAATGGTACTAGATTGTCAATGTTTAAAAAATTTGGCTAGAAGTTTAATCATAAAAAAATATTGAACCTGGGTGTTGGCGCCCGCAGGCAAATGCATTTTACGAAACCAAAAAAAAAATGTTGAATAAATTTAACTTTATGATTCCACATAATAAAGTACAAACTAAAATGCCCATTTTCTCAAACAGAAAAAACTATTCAAAATATTTAGTTCATGAATGATAAGGATTATTTAAAGGTACCAGATTGTCAATGTTAAAAAAATTTGGCTAGAGGTTAAATCATAAAAAATTATTGAAGGAGGGTGTTGGCGCCCGCAGACTAATGCATTTTAGGAAACCAAAAAAAAATTTTGAAAAAATTTAACTGTATGATCACACATTACAAAGTACAAACTAAAATGCCAAGCTTCTTAAACAAAAAAAACTATTTAAAATATTAATTTCATTAAACAAGGATTAATCAAATGGTACTAGATTGTCAAAGTTTAAAAAATTTGGCTAGAGGTTAAATCATAAAAAAAAATTGAAGGAGGGTGTTTGCGCCCGCAGGCTTATGCATTTTAGGAAACCAAAAAAAAATTTTGAATAAATTTAACTGTATGATCACACATTACAAAGTACAAACTAAAATGCCCAGCTTCTTAAACAAAAAAACTATTTAAAATATTTAGTTCATTCAAGAATGATCATTCACAGGGCACCTAGTTCTCAATTTTCAAGTCAATACAAAATATTCAACAAGAGTTGCATTACTAAAAAAAAAATTGAAGGAGGGTGTTGGCGCCCGCAGGCTAATGCATTTTAGGAAACCAAAAAAAAATGTTGAATAAATTTAACTGTATGATCACACATTACAAAGTACAAACTAAAATGCCCAGCTTCTGAAACAAAAAAAACTATTTAAAATATTAATTTCATTAAACAAGGATTAATCAAATGATACTTGATTGTCAAAGTTTAAAAAATTTGGCTAGAGGTTAAATCATAAAAAATTATTGAAGGAGGGTGTTGGCGCCCGCAGGCTAATGCATTTTAGGAAACCAAAAAAAAATTTTGAATAAATTTAACTGTATGATCACACATTACAAAGTACAAACTAAAATGCCCAGCTTCTTAAACAAAAAAAACTATTTAAAATATTTAGTTCATTCAAGAATGATCATTCACAGGGCACCTAGATCTCAATTTTCAAGTCAATACAAAATATTCAACTAGAGTTGCATTACTAAAAAAAAATTGAAGGAAGGTGTTGGCGCCCGCAGGCAAATACATTTTAGGAAACCAAAAAAAAATTTTGAATAAATTTAACTGTATGATCACACATTACAAAGTACAAACTAAAATGCCCAGCTTCTTAAACAAAAAAAACTATTTAAAATATTAATTTCATTAAACAAGGATTAATCAAATGATACTTGATTGTCAAAGTTTAAAAAATTTGGCTAGAAGTTTAATCATAAAAAAAAAATTGAACGAGGGTGTTGGCGCCCGCAGCCAAATGCATTTTAGGAAACCAAAAAAAAAATGTTGAATAAATTTAACTTTATGATTCCACATTATAAAGTACAAACTAAAATGCCCAGCTTCTCAAACAGAAAAAACTATTCAAAATATTTAGTTCATGAAGGATAAGGATTATTTAAAGGTACCAGATTGTCAATGTTTAAAAAATTTGGCTAGAGGTTAAATCATAAAAAAAAATTGAAGGAGGGTGTTGGCGCCCGCAGGCTAATGCATTTTAGGAAACCAAAAAAAAATTTTGAATAAATTTAACTATATGATCACACATTACAAAGTACAAACTAAAATGCCCAGCTTCTTAAACAAAAAAACTATTTAAAATATTTAGTTAATTCAAGAATGATCATTCACAGGGCACCTAGTTCTCAATTTTCAAGTCAATACAAAATATTCAACTAGAGTTGCATTACTAAAAAAAAATTGAAGGAAGGTGTTAGCGCCCGCAGGCAAATGCATTTTAAGTAACCAAAAAAAAATTTTGAATACATTTAACTATGTAATTCCACATTATAAAGTACAAACTAAAATGCCCAGCTTCTTAAACAAAAAAAACTATTTAAAATATTTAGTTAATTCAAGAATGACTATTCACAGGGCACCAAGTTCTCAATTTTCAAGTCAATACAAAATATTCAACTAGAGTTTTATTCCAAAAAAAAAAAATTGAAGGAGGGTGTTAGCGCCCGCAGGCAAATGCATTTTAGGAAACCAAAAAAAAAATTTTGAAAAAATTTAACTCTAGGAATACACATTACAAAGTACAAACTAAAATGCCCAGCTTCTCAAACAGAAAAAACTATTTAAAATATTAATTTCATGAAACAAGGATTAATCAAATGGTACTAGATTGTCAATGTTTAAAAAATTTGGCTAGAAGTTTAATCATAAAAAAATATTGAACCTGGGTGTTGGCGCCCGCAGGCAAATGCATTTTACGAAACCAAAAAAAAAATGTTGAATAAATTTAACTTTATGATTCCACATAATAAAGTACAAACTAAAATGCCCATTTTCTCAAACAGAAAAAACTATTCAAAATATTTAGTTCATGAATGATAAGGATTATTTAAAGGTACCAGATTGTCAATGTTAAAAAAATTTGGCTAGAGGTTAAATCATAAAAAATTATTGAAGGAGGGTGTTGGCGCCCGCAGACTAATGCATTTTAGGAAACCAAAAAAAAATTTTGAAAAAATTTAACTGTATGATCACACATTACAAAGTACAAACTAAAATGCCAAGCTTCTTAAACAAAAAAAACTATTTAAAATATTAATTTCATTAAACAAGGATTAATCAAATGGTACTAGATTGTAAAAGTTTAAAAAATTTGGCTAGAGGTTAAATCATAAAAAAAAATTGAAGGAGGGTGTTTGCGCCCGCAGGCTTATGCATTTTAGGAAACCAAAAAAAAATTTTGAATAAATTTAACTGTATGATCACACATTACAAAGTACAAACTAAAATGCCCAGCTTCTTAAACAAAAAAACTATTTAAAATATTTAGTTCATTCAAGAATGATCATTCACAGGGCACCTAGTTCTCAATTTTCAAGTCAATACAAAATATTCAACTAGAGTTGCATTACTAAAAAAAAAATTGAAGGAAGGTGTTAGCGCCCGCAGGCAAATGCATTTTTAAAAAACCAAAAAAAAATTTTGAATACATTTAACTATGTAATTCCACATTATAAAGTACAAACTAAAATGCCCAGCTTCTTAAACAAAAAAACTATTTAAAATATTTAGTTAATTCAAGAATGATCATTCACAGGGCACCTAGTTCTCAATTTTCAAGTCAATACAAAATATTCAACTAGAGTTGCCTTACTAAAAAAAAAATTGAAGGAAGGTGTTAGCGCCCGCTGGCAAATGCATTTTAAGAAATCAAAAAAAAATTTTGAATAAATTTAACTGTATGATCACACATTACAAAGTACAAACTCAAATGCCCAGCTTCTTAAACAAAAAAAACTATTTAAAATATTTAGTTCATTCAAGAATGATCATTCACAGGGCACCTAGATCTCAATTTTCAAGTCAATACAAAATATTCAACTAGAGTTGCATTACTAAAAAAAAATTGAAGGAAGGTGTTGGCGCCCGCAGGCAAATACATTTTAGGAAACCAAAAAAAAATTTTGAATAAATTTAACTGTATGATCACACATTACAAAGTACAAACTAAAATGCCCAGCTTCTTAAACAAAAAAAACTATTTAAAATATTAATTTCATTAAACAAGGATTAATCAAATGATACTTGATTGTCAAAGTTTAAAAAATTTGGCTAGAAGTTTAATCATAAAAAAAAAATTGAACGAGGGTGTTGGCGCCCGCAGCCAAATGCATTTTAGGAAACCAAAAAAAAAATGTTGAATAAATTTAACTTTATGATTCCACATTATAAAGTACAAACTAAAATGCCCAGCTTCTCAAACAGAAAAAACTATTCAAAATATTTAGTTCATGAAGGATAAGGATTATTTAAAGGTACCAGATTGTCAATGTTTAAAAAATTTGGCTAGAGGTTAAATCATAAAAAAAAATTGAAGGAGGGTGTTGGCGCCCGCAGGCTAATGCATTTTAGGAAACCAAAAAAAAATTTTGAATAAATTTAACTATATGATCACACATTACAAAGTACAAACTAAAATGCCCAGCTTCTTAAACAAAAAAACTATTTAAAATATTTAGTTAATTCAAGAATGATCATTCACAGGGCACCTAGTTCTCAATTTTCAAGTCAATACAAAATATTCAACTAGAGTTGCATTACTAAAAAAAAATTGAAGGAAGGTGTTAGCGCCCGCAGGCAAATGCATTTTAAGTAACCAAAAAAAAATTTTGAATACATTTAACTATGTAATTCCACATTATAAAGTACAAACTAAAATGCCCAGCTTCTTAAACAAAAAAAACTATTTAAAATATTTAGTTAATTCAAGAATGACTATTCACAGGGCACCAAGTTCTCAATTTTCAAGTCAATACAAAATATTCAACTAGAGTTTTATTCCAAAAAAAAAAAATTGAAGGAGGGTGTTAGCGCCCGCAGGCAAATGCATTTTAGGAAACCAAAAAAAAAATTTTGAAAAAATTTAACTCTAGGAATACACATTACAAAGTACAAACTAAAATGCCCAGCTTCTCAAACAGAAAAAACTATTTAAAATATTAATTTCATGAAACAAGGATTAATCAAATGGTACTAGATTGTCAATGTTTAAAAAATTTGGCTAGAAGTTTAATCATAAAAAAATATTGAACCTGGGTGTTGGCGCCCGCAGGCAAATGCATTTTACGAAACCAAAAAAAAAATGTTGAATAAATTTAACTTTATGATTCCACATAATAAAGTACAAACTAAAATGCCCATTTTCTCAAACAGAAAAAACTATTTAAAATATTAATTTCATTAAACAAGGATTAATCAAATGGTACTAGATTGTAAAAGTTTAAAAAATTTGGCTAGAGGTTAAATCATAAAAAAAAATTGAAGGAGGGTGTTTGCGCCCGTAGGCTTATGCATTTTAGGAAACCAAAAAAAAATTTTGAATAAATTTAACTGTATGATCACACATTACAAAGTACAAACTAAAATGCCCAGCTTCTTAAACAAAAAAACTATTTAAAATATTTAGTTCATTCAAGAATGATCATTCACAGGGCACCTAGTTCTCAATTTTCAAGTCAATACAAAATATTCAACTAGAGTTGCATTACTAAAAAAAAAATTGAAGGAGGGTGTTAGCGCCCGCAGGCAAATGCATTTTAGGAAACCAAAAAAAAAATTTTGAAAAAATTTAACTCTAGGAATACACATTACAAAGTACAAACTAAAATGCCCAGCTTCTCAAACAGAAAAAACTATTTAAAATATTAATTTCATTAAACAAGGATTAATCAAATGGTACTAGATTGTAAAAGTTTAAAAAATTTGGCTAGAGGTTAAATCATAAAAAAAAATTGAAGGAGGGTGTTTGCGCCCGCAGGCTTATGCATTTTAGGAAACCAAAAAAAAATTTTGAATAAATTTAACTGTATGATCACACATTACAAAGTACAAACTAAAATGCCCAGCTTCTTAAACAAAAAAACTATTTAAAATATTTAGTTCATTCAAGAATGATCATTCACAGGGCACCTAGTTCTCAATTTTCAAGTCAATACAAAATATTCAACTAGAGTTGCATTACTAAAAAAAAAATTGAAGGAGGGTGTTAGCGCCCGCAGGCAAATGCATTTTAGGAAACCAAAAAAAAAATTTTGAAAAAATTTAACTCTAGGAATACACATTACAAAGTACAAACTAAAATGCCCAGCTTCTCAAACAGAAAAAACTATTTAAAATATTAATTTCATGAAACAAGGATTAATCAAATGGTACTAGATTGTCAATGTTTAAAAAATTTGGCTAGAAGTTTAATCATAAAAAAATATTGAACCTGGGTGTTGGCGCCCGCAGGCAAATGCATTTTACGAAACCAAAAAAAAAATGTTGAATAAATTTAACTTTATGATTCCACATAATAAAGTACAAACTAAAATGCCCATTTTCTCAAACAGAAAAAACTATTTAAAATATTAATTTCATTAAACAAGGATTAATCAAATGGTACTAGATTGTAAAAGTTTAAAAAATTTGGCTAGAGGTTAAATCATAAAAAAAAATTGAAGGAGGGTGTTTGCGCCCGCAGGCTTATGCATTTTAGGAAACCAAAAAAAAATTTTGAATAAATTTAACTGTATGATCACACATTACAAAGTACAAACTAAAATGCCCAGCTTCTTAAACAAAAAAACTATTTAAAATATTTAGTTCATTCAAGAATGATCATTCACAGGGCACCTAGTTCTCAATTTTCAAGTCAATACAAAATATTCAACTAGAGTTGCATTACTAAAAAAAAAATTGAAGGAAGGTGTTAGCGCCCGCAGGCAAATGCATTTTTAAAAAACCAAAAAAAAATTTTGAATACATTTAACTATGTAATTCCACATTATAAAGTACAAACTAAAATGCCCAGCTTCTTAAACAAAAATAACTATTTAAAATATTTAGTTAATTCAAGAATGACTATTCACAGGGCACCTAGTTCTCAATTTTCAAGTCAATACAAAATATTCAACTAGAGTTTTATTCCAAAAAAAAAAAATTGAAGGAGGGTGTTAGCGCCCGCAGGCAAATGCATTTTAGGAAACCAAAAAAAAAATTTTGAAAAAATTTAACTCTAGGAATACACATTACAAAGTACAAACTAAAATGCCCAGCTTCTCAAACAGAAAAAACTATTTAAAATATTAATTTCATGAAACAAGGATTAATCAAATGGTACTAGATTGTCAATGTTTAAAAAATTTGGCTAGAAGTTTAATCATAAAAAAATATTGAACCTGGGTGTTGGCGCCCGCAGGCAAATGCATTTTACGAAACCAAAAAAAAAATGTTGAATAAATTTAACTTTATGATTCCACATAATAAAGTACAAACTAAAATGCCCATTTTCTCAAACAGAAAAAACTATTCAAAATATTTAGTTCATGAATGATAAGGATTATTTAAAGGTACCAGATTGTCAATGTTAAAAAAATTTGGCTAGAGGTTAAATCATAAAAAATTATTGAAGGAGGGTGTTGGCGCCCGCAGACTAATGCATTTTAGGAAACCAAAAAAAAATTTTGAAAAAATTTAACTGTATGATCACACATTACAAAGTACAAACTAAAATGCCAAGCTTCTTAAACAAAAAAAACTATTTAAAATATTAATTTCATTAAACAAGGATTAATCAAATGGTACTAGATTGTCAAAGTTTAAAAAATTTGGCTAGAGGTTAAATCATAAAAAAAAATTGAAGGAGGGTGTTTGCGCCCGCAGGCTTATGCATTTTAGGAAACCAAAAAAAAATTTTGAATAAATTTAACTGTATGATCACACATTACAAAGTACAAACTAAAATGCCCAGCTTCTTAAACAAAAAAACTATTTAAAATATTTAGTTCATTCAAGAATGATCATTCACAGGGCACCTAGTTCTCAATTTTCAAGTCAATACAAAATATTCAACAAGAGTTGCATTACTAAAAAAAAAATTGAAGGAGGGTGTTGGCGCCCGCAGGCTAATGCATTTTAGGAAACCAAAAAAAAATGTTGAATAAATTTAACTGTATGATCACACATTACAAAGTACAAACTAAAATGCCCAGCTTCTGAAACAAAAAAAACTATTTAAAATATTAATTTCATTAAACAAGGATTAATCAAATGATACTTGATTGTCAAAGTTTAAAAAATTTGGCTAGAGGTTAAATCATAAAAAATTATTGAAGGAGGGTGTTGGCGCCCGCAGGCTAATGCATTTTAGGAAACCAAAAAAAAATTTTGAATAAATTTAACTGTATGATCACACATTACAAAGTACAAACTAAAATGCCCAGCTTCTTAAACAAAAAAAACTATTTAAAATATTTAGTTCATTCAAGAATGATCATTCACAGGGCACCTAGATCTCAATTTTCAAGTCAATACAAAATATTCAACTAGAGTTGCATTACTAAAAAAAAATTGAAGGAAGGTGTTGGCGCCCGCAGGCAAATACATTTTAGGAAACCAAAAAAAAATTTTGAATAAATTTAACTGTATGATCACACATTACAAAGTACAAACTAAAATGCCCAGCTTCTTAAACAAAAAAAACTATTTAAAATATTAATTTCATTAAACAAGGATTAATCAAATGATACTTGATTGTCAAAGTTTAAAAAATTTGGCTAGAAGTTTAATCATAAAAAAAAAATTGAACGAGGGTGTTGGCGCCCGCAGCCAAATGCATTTTAGGAAACCAAAAAAAAAATGTTGAATAAATTTAACTTTATGATTCCACATTATAAAGTACAAACTAAAATGCCCAGCTTCTCAAACAGAAAAAACTATTCAAAATATTTAGTTCATGAAGGATAAGGATTATTTAAAGGTACCAGATTGTCAATGTTTAAAAAATTTGGCTAGAGGTTAAATCATAAAAAAAAATTGAAGGAGGGTGTTGGCGCCCGCAGGCTAATGCATTTTAGGAAACCAAAAAAAAATTTTGAATAAATTTAACTATATGATCACACATTACAAAGTACAAACTAAAATGCCCAGCTTCTTAAACAAAAAAACTATTTAAAATATTTAGTTAATTCAAGAATGATCATTCACAGGGCACCTAGTTCTCAATTTTCAAGTCAATACAAAATATTCAACTAGAGTTGCATTACTAAAAAAAAATTGAAGGAAGGTGTTAGCGCCCGCAGGCAAATGCATTTTAAGTAACCAAAAAAAAATTTTGAATACATTTAACTATGTAATTCCACATTATAAAGTACAAACTAAAATGCCCAGCTTCTTAAACAAAAAAAACTATTTAAAATATTTAGTTAATTCAAGAATGACTATTCACAGGGCACCAAGTTCTCAATTTTCAAGTCAATACAAAATATTCAACTAGAGTTTTATTCCAAAAAAAAAAAATTGAAGGAGGGTGTTAGCGCCCGCAGGCAAATGCATTTTAGGAAACCAAAAAAAAAATTTTGAAAAAATTTAACTCTAGGAATACACATTACAAAGTACAAACTAAAATGCCCAGCTTCTCAAACAGAAAAAACTATTTAAAATATTAATTTCATGAAACAAGGATTAATCAAATGGTACTAGATTGTCAATGTTTAAAAAATTTGGCTAGAAGTTTAATCATAAAAAAATATTGAACCTGGGTGTTGGCGCCCGCAGGCAAATGCATTTTACGAAACCAAAAAAAAAATGTTGAATAAATTTAACTTTATGATTCCACATAATAAAGTACAAACTAAAATGCCCATTTTCTCAAACAGAAAAAACTATTCAAAATATTTAGTTCATGAATGATAAGGATTATTTAAAGGTACCAGATTGTCAATGTTAAAAAAATTTGGCTAGAGGTTAAATCATAAAAAATTATTGAAGGAGGGTGTTGGCGCCCGCAGACTAATGCATTTTAGGAAACCAAAAAAAAATTTTGAAAAAATTTAACTGTATGATCACACATTACAAAGTACAAACTAAAATGCCAAGCTTCTTAAACAAAAAAAACTATTTAAAATATTAATTTCATTAAACAAGGATTAATCAAATGGTACTAGATTGTAAAAGTTTAAAAAATTTGGCTAGAGGTTAAATCATAAAAAAAAATTGAAGGAGGGTGTTTGCGCCCGCAGGCTTATGCATTTTAGGAAACCAAAAAAAAATTTTGAATAAATTTAACTGTATGATCACACATTACAAAGTACAAACTAAAATGCCCAGCTTCTTAAACAAAAAAACTATTTAAAATATTTAGTTCATTCAAGAATGATCATTCACAGGGCACCTAGTTCTCAATTTTCAAGTCAATACAAAATATTCAACTAGAGTTGCATTACTAAAAAAAAAATTGAAGGAAGGTGTTAGCGCCCGCAGGCAAATGCATTTTTAAAAAACCAAAAAAAAATTTTGAATACATTTAACTATGTAATTCCACATTATAAAGTACAAACTAAAATGCCCAGCTTCTTAAACAAAAAAACTATTTAAAATATTTAGTTAATTCAAGAATGATCATTCACAGGGCACCTAGTTCTCAATTTTCAAGTCAATACAAAATATTCAACTAGAGTTGCCTTACTAAAAAAAAAATTGAAGGAAGGTGTTAGCGCCCGCTGGCAAATGCATTTTAAGAAATCAAAAAAAAATTTTGAATAAATTTAACTGTATGATCACACATTACAAAGTACAAACTCAAATGCCCAGCTTCTTAAACAAAAAAAAACTATTTAAAATATTTAGTTCATTCAAGAATGATCATTCACAGGGCACCTAGATCTCAATTTTCAAGTCAATACAAAATATTCAACTAGAGTTGCATTACTAAAAAAAAATTGAAGGAAGGTGTTGGCGCCCGCAGGCAAATACATTTTAGGAAACCAAAAAAAAATTTTGAATAAATTTAACTGTATGATCACACATTACAAAGTACAAACTAAAATGCCCAGCTTCTTAAACAAAAAAAACTATTTAAAATATTAATTTCATTAAACAAGGATTAATCAAATGATACTTGATTGTCAAAGTTTAAAAAATTTGGCTAGAAGTTTAATCATAAAAAAAAAATTGAACGAGGGTGTTGGCGCCCGCAGCCAAATGCATTTTAGGAAACCAAAAAAAAAATGTTGAATAAATTTAACTTTATGATTCCACATTATAAAGTACAAACTAAAATGCCCAGCTTCTCAAACAGAAAAAACTATTCAAAATATTTAGTTCATGAAGGATAAGGATTATTTAAAGGTACCAGATTGTCAATGTTTAAAAAATTTGGCTAGAGGTTAAATCATAAAAAAAAATTGAAGGAGGGTGTTGGCGCCCGCAGGCTAATGCATTTTAGGAAACCAAAAAAAAATTTTGAATAAATTTAACTATATGATCACACATTACAAAGTACAAACTAAAATGCCCAGCTTCTTAAACAAAAAAACTATTTAAAATATTTAGTTAATTCAAGAATGATCATTCACAGGGCACCTAGTTCTCAATTTTCAAGTCAATACAAAATATTCAACTAGAGTTGCATTACTAAAAAAAAATTGAAGGAAGGTGTTAGCGCCCGCAGGCAAATGCATTTTAAGTAACCAAAAAAAAATTTTGAATACATTTAACTATGTAATTCCACATTATAAAGTACAAACTAAAATGCCCAGCTTCTTAAACAAAAAAAACTATTTAAAATATTTAGTTAATTCAAGAATGACTATTCACAGGGCACCAAGTTCTCAATTTTCAAGTCAATACAAAATATTCAACTAGAGTTTTATTCCAAAAAAAAAAAATTGAAGGAGGGTGTTAGCGCCCGCAGGCAAATGCATTTTAGGAAACCAAAAAAAAAATTTTGAAAAAATTTAACTCTAGGAATACACATTACAAAGTACAAACTAAAATGCCCAGCTTCTCAAACAGAAAAAACTATTTAAAATATTAATTTCATGAAACAAGGATTAATCAAATGGTACTAGATTGTCAATGTTTAAAAAATTTGGCTAGAAGTTTAATCATAAAAAAATATTGAACCTGGGTGTTGGCGCCCGCAGGCAAATGCATTTTACGAAACCAAAAAAAAAATGTTGAATAAATTTAACTTTATGATTCCACATAATAAAGTACAAACTAAAATGCCCATTTTCTCAAACAGAAAAAACTATTTAAAATATTAATTTCATTAAACAAGGATTAATCAAATGGTACTAGATTGTAAAAGTTTAAAAAATTTGGCTAGAGGTTAAATCATAAAAAAAAATTGAAGGAGGGTGTTTGCGCCCGCAGGCTTATGCATTTTAGGAAACCAAAAAAAAATTTTGAATAAATTTAACTGTATGATCACACATTACAAAGTACAAACTAAAATGCCCAGCTTCTTAAACAAAAAAACTATTTAAAATATTTAGTTCATTCAAGAATGATCATTCACAGGGCACCTAGTTCTCAATTTTCAAGTCAATACAAAATATTCAACTAGAGTTGCATTACTAAAAAAAAAATTGAAGGAAGGTGTTAGCGCCCGCAGGCAAATGCATTTTTAAAAAACCAAAAAAAAATTTTGAATACATTTAACTATGTAATTCCACATTATAAAGTACAAACTAAAATGCCCAGCTTCTTAAACAAAAAAACTATTTAAAATATTTAGTTAATTCAAGAATGATCATTCACAGGGCACCTAGTTCTCAATTTTCAAGTCAATACAAAATATTCAACTAGAGTTGCCTTACTAAAAAAAAAATTGAAGGAAGGTGTTAGCGCCCGCTGGCAAATGCATTTTAAGAAATCAAAAAAAAATTTTGAATAAATTTAACTGTATGATCACACATTACAAAGTACAAACTCAAATGCCCAGCTTCTTAAACAAAAAAAACTATTTAAAATATTTAGTTCATTCAAGAATGATCATTCACAGGGCACCTAGATCTCAATTTTCAAGTCAATACAAAATATTCAACTAGAGTTGCATTACTAAAAAAAAATTGAAGGAAGGTGTTGGCGCCCGCAGGCAAATACATTTTAGGAAACCAAAAAAAAATTTTGAATAAATTTAACTGTATGATCACACATTACAAAGTACAAACTAAAATGCCCAGCTTCTTAAACAAAAAAAACTATTTAAAATATTAATTTCATTAAACAAGGATTAATCAAATGATACTTGATTGTCAAAGTTTAAAAAATTTGGCTAGAAGTTTAATCATAAAAAAAAAATTGAACGAGGGTGTTGGCGCCCGCAGCCAAATGCATTTTAGGAAACCAAAAAAAAAATGTTGAATAAATTTAACTTTATGATTCCACATTATAAAGTACAAACTAAAATGCCCAGCTTCTCAAACAGAAAAAACTATTCAAAATATTTAGTTCATGAAGGATAAGGATTATTTAAAGGTACCAGATTGTCAATGTTTAAAAAATTTGGCTAGAGGTTAAATCATAAAAAAAAATTGAAGGAGGGTGTTGGCGCCCGCAGGCTAATGCATTTTAGGAAACCAAAAAAAAATTTTGAATAAATTTAACTATATGATCACACATTACAAAGTACAAACTAAAATGCCCAGCTTCTTAAACAAAAAAACTATTTAAAATATTTAGTTAATTCAAGAATGATCATTCACAGGGCACCTAGTTCTCAATTTTCAAGTCAATACAAAATATTCAACTAGAGTTGCATTACTAAAAAAAAATTGAAGGAAGGTGTTAGCGCCCGCAGGCAAATGCATTTTAAGTAACCAAAAAAAAATTTTGAATACATTTAACTATGTAATTCCACATTATAAAGTACAAACTAAAATGCCCAGCTTCTTAAACAAAAAAAACTATTTAAAATATTTAGTTAATTCAAGAATGACTATTCACAGGGCACCAAGTTCTCAATTTTCAAGTCAATACAAAATATTCAACTAGAGTTTTATTCCAAAAAAAAAAAATTGAAGGAGGGTGTTAGCGCCCGCAGGCAAATGCATTTTAGGAAACCAAAAAAAAAATTTTGAAAAAATTTAACTCTAGGAATACACATTACAAAGTACAAACTAAAATGCCCAGCTTCTCAAACAGAAAAAACTATTTAAAATATTAATTTCATGAAACAAGGATTAATCAAATGGTACTAGATTGTCAATGTTTAAAAAATTTGGCTAGAAGTTTAATCATAAAAAAATATTGAACCTGGGTGTTGGCGCCCGCAGGCAAATGCATTTTACGAAACCAAAAAAAAAATGTTGAATAAATTTAACTTTATGATTCCACATAATAAAGTACAAACTAAAATGCCCATTTTCTCAAACAGAAAAAACTATTCAAAATATTTAGTTCATGAATGATAAGGATTATTTAAAGGTACCAGATTGTCAATGTTAAAAAAATTTGGCTAGAGGTTAAATCATAAAAAATTATTGAAGGAGGGTGTTGGCGCCCGCAGACTAATGCATTTTAGGAAACCAAAAAAAAATTTTGAAAAAATTTAACTGTATGATCACACATTACAAAGTACAAACTAAAATGCCAAGCTTCTTAAACAAAAAAAACTATTTAAAATATTAATTTCATTAAACAAGGATTAATCAAATGGTACTAGATTGTAAAAGTTTAAAAAATTTGGCTAGAGGTTAAATCATAAAAAAAAATTGAAGGAGGGTGTTTGCGCCCGCAGGCTTATGCATTTTAGGAAACCAAAAAAAAATTTTGAATAAATTTAACTGTATGATCACACATTACAAAGTACAAACTAAAATGCCCAGCTTCTTAAACAAAAAAACTATTTAAAATATTTAGTTCATTCAAGAATGATCATTCACAGGGCACCTAGTTCTCAATTTTCAAGTCAATACAAAATATTCAACTAGAGTTGCATTACTAAAAAAAAAATTGAAGGAAGGTGTTAGCGCCCGAAGGCAAATGCATTTTTAAAAAACCAAAAAAAAATTTTGAATACATTTAACTATGTAATTCCACATTATAAAGTACAAACTAAAATGCCCAGCTTCTTAAACAAAAAAAACTATTTAAAATATTTAGTTCATTCAAGAATGATCATTCACAGGGCACCTAGATCTCAATTTTCAAGTCAATACAAAATATTCAACTAGAGTTGCATTACTAAAAAAAAATTGAAGGAAGGTGTTGGCGCCCGCAGGCAAATACATTTTAGGAAACCAAAAAAAAATTTTGAATAAATTTAACTGTATGATCACACATTACAAAGTACAAACTAAAATGCCCAGCTTCTTAAACAAAAAAAACTATTTAAAATATTAATTTCATTAAACAAGGATTAATCAAATGATACTTGATTGTCAAAGTTTAAAAAATTTGGCTAGAAGTTTAATCATAAAAAAAAAATTGAACGAGGGTGTTGGCGCCCGCAGCCAAATGCATTTTAGGAAACCAAAAAAAAAATGTTGAATAAATTTAACTTTATGATTCCACATTATAAAGTACAAACTAAAGTGCCCAGCTTCTCAAACAGAAAAAACTATTCAAAATATTTAGTTCATGAAGGATAAGGATTATTTAAAGGTACCAGATTGTCAATGTTTAAAAAATTTGGCTAGAGGTTAAATCATAAAAAAAAATTGAAGGAGGGTGTTGGCGCCCGCAGGCTAATGCATTTTAGGAAACCAAAAAAAAATTTTGAATAAATTTAACTATATGATCACACATTACAAAGTACAAACTAAAATGCCCAGCTTCTTAAACAAAAAAACTATTTAAAATATTTAGTTAATTCAAGAATGATCATTCACAGGGCACCTAGTTCTCAATTTTCAAGTCAATACAAAATATTCAACTAGAGTTGCATTACTAAAAAAAAATTGAAGGAAGGTGTTAGCGCCCGCAGGCAAATGCATTTTAAGTAACCAAAAAAAAATTTTGAATACATTTAACTATGTAATTCCACATTATAAAGTACAAACTAAAATGCCCAGCTTCTTAAACAAAAAAAACTATTTAAAATATTTAGTTAATTCAAGAATGACTATTCACAGGGCACCAAGTTCTCAATTTTCAAGTCAATACAAAATATTCAACTAGAGTTTTATTCCAAAAAAAAAAAATTGAAGGAGGGTGTTAGCGCCCGCAGGCAAATGCATTTTAGGAAACCAAAAAAAAAATTTTGAAAAAATTTAACTCTAGGAATACACATTACAAAGTACAAACTAAAATGCCCAGCTTCTCAAACAGAAAAAACTATTTAAAATATTAATTTCATGAAACAAGGATTAATCAAATGGTACTAGATTGTCAATGTTTAAAAAATTTGGCTAGAGGTTAAATCATAAAAAAAAATTGAAGGAGGGTGTTTGCGCCCGCAGGCTTATGCATTTTAGGAAACCAAAAAAAAATTTTGAATAAATTTAACTGTATGATCACACATTACAAAGTACAAACTAAAATGCCCAGCTTCTTAAACAAAAAAACTATTTAAAATATTTAGTTCATTCAAGAATGATCATTCACAGGGCACCTAGTTCTCAATTTTCAAGTCAATACAAAATATTCAACTAGAGTTGCATTACTAAAAAAAAAATTGAAGGAAGGTGTTAGCGCCCGCAGGCAAATGCATTTTTAAAAAACCAAAAAAAAATTTTGAATACATTTAACTATGTAATTCCACATTATAAAGTACAAACTAAAATGCCCAGCTTCTTAAACAAAAATAACTATTTAAAATATTTAGTTAATTCAAGAATGACTATTCACAGGGCACCTAGTTCTCAATTTTCAAGTCAATACAAAATATTCAACTAGAGTTTTATTCCAAAAAAAAAAAATTGAAGGAGGGTGTTAGCGCCCGCAGGCAAATGCATTTTAGGAAACCAAAAAAAAAATTTTGAAAAAATTTAACTCTAGGAATACACATTACAAAGTACAAACTAAAATGCCCAGCTTCTCAAACAGAAAAAACTATTTAAAATATTAATTTCATGAAACAAGGATTAATCAAATGGTACTAGATTGTCAATGTTTAAAAAATTTGGCTAGAAGTTTAATCATAAAAAAATATTGAACCTGGGTGTTGGCGCCCGCAGGCAAATGCATTTTACGAAACCAAAAAAAAAATGTTGAATAAATTTAACTTTATGATTCCACATAATAAAGTACAAACTAAAATGCCCATTTTCTCAAACAGAAAAAACTATTCAAAATATTTAGTTCATGAATGATAAGGATTATTTAAAGGTACCAGATTGTCAATGTTAAAAAAATTTGGCTAGAGGTTAAATCATAAAAAATTATTGAAGGAGGGTGTTGGCGCCCGCAGACTAATGCATTTTAGGAAACCAAAAAAAAATTTTGAAAAAATTTAACTGTATGATCACACATTACAAAGTACAAACTAAAATGCCAAGCTTCTTAAACAAAAAAAACTATTTAAAATATTAATTTCATTAAACAAGGATTAATCAAATGGTACTAGATTGTCAAAGTTTAAAAAATTTGGCTAGAGGTTAAATCATAAAAAAAAATTGAAGGAGGGTGTTTGCGCCCGCAGGCTTATGCATTTTAGGAAACCAAAAAAAAATTTTGAATAAATTTAACTGTATGATCACACATTACAAAGTACAAACTAAAATGCCCAGCTTCTTAAACAAAAAAACTATTTAAAATATTTAGTTCATTCAAGAATGATCATTCACAGGGCACCTAGTTCTCAATTTTCAAGTCAATACAAAATATTCAACAAGAGTTGCATTACTAAAAAAAAAATTGAAGGAGGGTGTTGGCGCCCGCAGGCTAATGCATTTTAGGAAACCAAAAAAAAATGTTGAATAAATTTAACTGTATGATCACACATTACAAAGTACAAACTAAAATGCCCAGCTTCTCAAACAGAAAAAACTATTCAAAATATTTAGTTCATGAATGATAAGGATTATTTAAAGGTACCAGATTGTCAATGTTTAAAAAATTTGGCTAGAGGTTAAATCATAAAAAATTATTGAAGGAGGGTGTTGGCGCCCGCAGGCTAATGCATTTTAGGAAACCAAAAAAAAATTTTGAATAAATTTAACTGTATGATCACACATTACAAAGTACAAACTAAAATGCCCAGCTTCTTAAACAAAAAAAACTATTTAAAATATTTAGTTCATTCAAGAATGATCATTCACAGGGCACCTAGATCTCAATTTTCAAGTCAATACAAAATATTCAACTAGAGTTGCATTACTAAAAAAAAATTGAAGGAAGGTGTTGGCGCCCGCAGGCAAATACATTTTAGGAAACCAAAAAAAAATTTTGAATAAATTTAACTGTATGATCACACATTACAAAGTACAAACTAAAATGCCCAGCTTCTTAAACAAAAAAAACTATTTAAAATATTAATTTCATTAAACAAGGATTAATCAAATGATACTTGATTGTCAAAGTTTAAAAAATTTGGCTAGAAGTTTAATCATAAAAAAAAAATTGAACGAGGGTGTTGGCGCCCGCAGCCAAATGCATTTTAGGAAACCAAAAAAAAAATGTTGAATAAATTTAACTTTATGATTCCACATTATAAAGTACAAACTAAAATGCCCAGCTTCTCAAACAGAAAAAACTATTCAAAATATTTAGTTCATGAAGGATAAGGATTATTTAAAGGTACCAGATTGTCAATGTTTAAAAAATTTGGCTAGAGGTTAAATCATAAAAAAAAATTGAAGGAGGGTGTTGGCGCCCGCAGGCTAATGCATTTTAGGAAACCAAAAAAAAATTTTGAATAAATTTAACTATATGATCACACATTACAAAGTACAAACTAAAATGCCCAGCTTCTTAAACAAAAAAACTATTTAAAATATTTAGTTAATTCAAGAATGATCATTCACAGGGCACCTAGTTCTCAATTTTCAAGTCAATACAAAATATTCAACTAGAGTTGCATTACTAAAAAAAAATTGAAGGAAGGTGTTAGCGCCCGCAGGCAAATGCATTTTAAGTAACCAAAAAAAAATTTTGAATACATTTAACTATGTAATTCCACATTATAAAGTACAAACTAAAATGCCCAGCTTCTTAAACAAAAAAAACTATTTAAAATATTTAGTTAATTCAAGAATGACTATTCACAGGGCACCAAGTTCTCAATTTTCAAGTCAATACAAAATATTCAACTAGAGTTTTATTCCAAAAAAAAAAAATTGAAGGAGGGTGTTAGCGCCCGCAGGCAAATGCATTTTAGGAAACCAAAAAAAAAATTTTGAAAAAATTTAACTCTAGGAATACACATTACAAAGTACAAACTAAAATGCCCAGCTTCTCAAACAGAAAAAACTATTTAAAATATTAATTTCATGAAACAAGGATTAATCAAATGGTACTAGATTGTCAATGTTTAAAAAATTTGGCTAGAAGTTTAATCATAAAAAAATATTGAACCTGGGTGTTGGCGCCCGCAGGCAAATGCATTTTACGAAACCAAAAAAAAAATGTTGAATAAATTTAACTTTATGATTCCACATAATAAAGTACAAACTAAAATGCCCATTTTCTCAAACAGAAAAAACTATTCAAAATATTTAGTTCATGAATGATAAGGATTATTTAAAGGTACCAGATTGTCAATGTTAAAAAAATTTGGCTAGAGGTTAAATCATAAAAAATTATTGAAAGAGGGTGTTGGCGCCCGCAGACTAATGCATTTTAGGAAACCAAAAAAAAATTTTGAAAAAATTTAACTGTATGATCACACATTACAAAGTACAAACTAAAATGCCAAGCTTCTTAAACAAAAAAAACTATTTAAAATATTAATTTCATTAAACAAGGATTAATCAAATGGTACTAGATTGTAAAAGTTTAAAAAATTTGGCTAGAGGTTAAATCATAAAAAAAAATTGAAGGAGGGTGTTTGCGCCCGCAGGCTTATGCATTTTAGGAAACCAAAAAAAAAATTTTGAATAAATTTAACTGTATGATCACACATTACAAAGTACAAACTAAAATGCCCAGCTTCTTAAACAAAAAAACTATTTAAAATATTTAGTTCATTCAAGAATGATCATTCACAGGGCACCTAGTTCTCAATTTTCAAGTCAATACAAAATATTCAACTAGAGTTGCATTACTAAAAAAAAAATTGAAGGAAGGTGTTAGCGCCCGCAGGCAAATGCATTTTTAAAAAACCAAAAAAAAATTTTGAATACATTTAACTATGTAATTCCACATTATAAAGTACAAACTAAAATGCCCAGCTTCTTAAACAAAAATAACTATTTAAAATATTTAGTTAATTCAAGAATGACTATTCACAGGGCACCTAGTTCTCAATTTTCAAGTCAATACAAAATATTCAACTAGAGTTTTATTCCAAAAAAAAAAAATTGAAGGAGGGTGTTAGCGCCCGCAGGCAAATGCATTTTAGGAAACCAAAAAAAAAATTTTGAAAAAATTTAACTCTAGGAATACACATTACAAAGTACAAACTAAAATGCCCAGCTTCTCAAACAGAAAAAACTATTTAAAATATTAATTTCATGAAACAAGGATTAATCAAATGGTACTAGATTGTCAATGTTTAAAAAATTTGGCTAGAAGTTTAATCATAAAAAAATATTGAACCTGGGTGTTGGCGCCCGCAGGCAAATGCATTTTACGAAACCAAAAAAAAAAATGTTGAATAAATTTAACTTTATGATTCCACATAATAAAGTACAAACTAAAATGCCCATTTTCTCAAACAGAAAAAACTATTCAAAATATTTAGTTCATGAATGATAAGGATTATTTAAAGGTACCAGATTGTCAATGTTAAAAAAATTTGGCTAGAGGTTAAATCATAAAAAATTATTGAAGGAGGGTGTTGGCGCCCGCAGACCAATGCATTTTAGGAAACCAAAAAAAAATTTTGAAAAAATTTAACTGTATGATCACACATTAAAAAGTACAAACTAAAATGCCAAGCTTCTTAAACAAAAAAAACTATTTAAAATATTAATTTCATTAAACAAGGATTAATCAAATGGTACTAGATTGTCAAAGTTTAAAAAATTTGGCTAGAGGTTAAATCATAAAAAAAAATTGAAGGAGGGTGTTGGCGCCCGCAGGCTAATGCATTTTAGGAAACCAAAAAAAAATTTTGAATAAATTTAACTGTATGATCACACATTACAAAGTACAAACTAAAATGCCCAGCTACTTAAACAAAAAAAACTATTTAAAATATTTAGTTCATTCATGAATGATCATTCACAGGGCACCTAGTTCTCAATTTTCAAGTCAATACAAAATATTCAACAAGAGTTGCATTACTAAAAAAAAAATTGAAGGAGGGTGTTGGCGCCCGCAGGCAAATGCATTTTAGGAAACCAAAAAAAAATTTTGAATTAATTTTACTGTATGATCACACATTACAAAGTACAAACTAAAATGCCCAGCTTCTTAAACAGAAAAAACTATTCAAAATATTTAGTTCATGAATGATAAGGATTATTTAAAGGTACCAGATTGTCAATGTTAAAAAATTTTGGCTAGAGGTTAAATCATAAAAAAAAATTGAAGGAGGGTGTTCGCGCCCGCAGGCCAATGCATTTTAGGAAACCAAAAAAAAATTTTGAATAAATTTAACTGTATGATCACACATTACAAAGTACAAACTCAAATGCCCAGCTTCTTAAACAAAAAAAACTATTTAAAATATTTAGTTCATTCAAGAATGATCATTCACAGGGCACCTAGATCTCAATTTTCAAGTCAATACAAAATATTCAACTAGAGTTGCATTACTAAAAAAAAAATTGAAGGAAGGTGTTGGCGCCCGCAGGCAAATACATTTTAGGAAACCAAAAAAAAATTTTGAAGAAATTTAACTATGTGATTCCACATTATAAAGTACAAACTAAAATGCCCAGCTTCTCAAACAGAAAAAACTATTCAAAATATTTAGTTCATGAATGATAAGGATTATTTAAAGGTACCAGATTGTCAATGTTTAAAAAATTTGGCTAGAGGTTAAATCACAAAAAATTATTGAACGAGGGTGTTGGCGCCCGCAGGCTAATGCATTTTAGGAAACCAAAAAAAAATTTTGAATTAATTTAACTGTATGATCACACATTACAAAGTACAAACTAAAATGCCCAGCTTCTTAAACAAAAAAACTATTTAAAATATTTAGTTAATTCAAGAATGATCATTCACAGGGCACCTAGTTCTCAATTTTCAAGTCAATACAAAATATTCAACTAGAGTTGCATTACTAAAAAAAAAAATTGAAGGAAGGTGTTAGCGCCCGCAGGCAAATGCATTTTTAAAAAACCAAAAAAAAATTTTGAATACATTTAACTATGTAATTCCACATTATAAAGTACAAACTAAAATGCCCAGCTTCTTAAACAAAAAAAACTATTTAAAATATTTAGTTAATTCAAGAATGACTATTCACAGGGCACCAAGTTCTCAATTTTCAAGTCAATACAAAATATTCAACTAGAGTTTTATTCCAAAAAAAAAAAATTGAAGGAGGGTGTTAGCGCCCGCAGGCAAATGCATTTTAGGAAACCAAAAAAAAAATTTTGAAAAAATTTAACTCTAGGAATACACATTACAAAGTACAAACTAAAATGCCCAGCTTCTCAAACAGAAAAAACTATTTAAAATATTAATTTCATGAAACAAGGATTAATCAAATGGTACTAGATTGTCAATGTTTAAAAAATTTGGCTAGGAGTTTAATCATAAAAAAATATTGAACCTGGGTGTTGGCGCCCGCAGGCAAATGCATTTTACGAAACCAAAAAAAAAATGTTGAATAAATTTAACTTTATGATTCCACATAATAAAGTACAAACTAAAATGCCCATTTTCTCAAACAGAAAAAACTATTCAAAATATTTAGTTCATGAATGATAAGGATTATTTAAAGGTACCAGATTGTCAATGTTAAAAAAATTTGGCTAGAGGTTAAATCATAAAAAATTATTGAAGGAGGGTGTTGGCGCCCGCAGACTAATGCATTTTAGGAAACCAAAAAAAAATTTTGAAAAAATTTAACTGTATGATCACACATTACAAAGTACAAACTAAAATGCCAAGCTTCTTAAACAAAAAAAACTATTTAAAATATTAATTTCATTAAACAAGGATTAATCAAATGGTACTAGATTGTCAAAGTTTAAAAAATTTGGCTAGAGGTTAAATCATAAAAAAAAATTGAAGGAGGGTGTTTGCGCCCGCAGGCTTATGCATTTTAGGAAACCAAAAAAAAATTTTGAATAAATTTAACTGTATGATCACACATTACAAAGTACAAACTAAAATGCCCAGCTTCTTAAACAAAAAAAACTATTTAAAATATTTAGTTCATTCAAGAATGATCATTCACAGGGCACCTAGATCTCAATTTTCAAGTCAATACAAAATATTCAACTAGAGTTGCATTACTAAAAAAAAAATTGAAGGAAGGTGTTGGCGCCCGCAGGCAAATACATTTTAGGAAACCAAAAAAAAATTTTGAAGAAATTTAACTATGTGATTCCACATTATAAAGTACAAACTAAAATGCCCAGCTTCTCAAACAGAAAAAACTATTCAAAATATTTAGTTCATGAATGATAAGGATTATTTAAAGGTACCAGATTGTCAATGTTTAAAAAATTTGGCTAGAGGTTAAATCACAAAAAATTATTGAACGAGGGTGTTGGCGCCCGCAGGCTAATGCATTTTAGGAAACCAAAAAAAAATTTTGAATTAATTTAACTGTATGATCACACATTACAAAGTACAAACTAAAATGCCCAGCTTCTTAAACAAAAAAACTATTTAAAATATTTAGTTAATTCAAGAATGATCATTCACAGGGCACCTAGTTCTCAATTTTCAAGTCAATACAAAATATTCAACTAGAGTTGCATTACTAAAAAAAAAATTGAAGGAAGGTGTTAGCGCCCGCAGGCAAATGCATTTTTAAAAAACCAAAAAAAAATTTTGAATACATTTAACTATGTAATTCCACATTATAAAGTACAAACTAAAATGCCCAGCTTCTTAAACAAAAAAAACTATTTAAAATATTTAGTTAATTCAAGAATGACTATTCACAGGGCACCAAGTTCTTAATTTTCAAGTCAATACAAAATATTCAACTAGAGTTTTATTCCAAAAAAAAAAAATTGAAGGAGGGTGTTAGCGCCCGCAGGCAAATGCATTTTAGGAAACCAAAAAAAAAATTTTGAAAAAATTTAACTCTAGGAATACACATTACAAAGTACAAACTAAAATGCCCAGCTTCTCAAACAGAAAAAACTATTTAAAATATTAATTTCATGAAACAAGGATTAATCAAATGGTACTAGATTGTCAATGTTTAAAAAATTTGGCTAGAAGTTTAATCATAAAAAAATATTGAACCTGGGTGTTGGCGCCCGCAGGCAAATGCATTTTACGAAACCAAAAAAAAAATGTTGAATAAATTTAACTTTATGATTCCACATAATAAAGTACAAACTAAAATGCCCATTTTCTCAAACAGAAAAAACTATTCAAAATATTTAGTTCATGAATGATAAGGATTATTTAAAGGTACCAGATTGTCAATGTTAAAAAAATTTGGCTAGAGGTTAAATCATAAAAAATTATTGAAGGAGGGTGTTGGCGCCCGCAGACTAATGCATTTTAGGAAACCAAAAAAAAATTTTGAAAAAATTTAACTGTATGATCACACATTACAAAGTACAAACTAAAATGCCAAGCTTCTTAAACAAAAAAAACTATTTAAAATATTAATTTCATTAAACAAGGATTAATCAAATGGTACTAGATTGTAAAAGTTTAAAAAATTTGGCTAGAGGTTAAATCATAAAAAAAAATTGAAGGAGGGTGTTTGCGCCCGCAGGCTTATGCATTTTAGGAAACCAAAAAAAAATTTTGAATAAATTTAACTGTATGATCACACATTACAAAGTACAAACTAAAATGCCCAGCTTCTTAAACAAAAAAACTATTTAAAATATTTAGTTCATTCAAGAATGATCATTCACAGGGCACCTAGTTCTCAATTTTCAAGTCAATACAAAATATTCAACTAGAGTTGCATTACTAAAAAAAAAATTGAAGGAAGGTTTTAGCGCCCGCAGGCAAATGCATTTTTAAAAAACCAAAAAAAAATTTTGAATACATTTAACTATGTAATTCCACATTATAAAGTACAAACTAAAATGCCCAGCTTCTTAAAC
The DNA here is from genome assembly GCF_019925205.1 of Metopolophium dirhodum. Taxonomy (NCBI): domain Eukaryota; kingdom Metazoa; phylum Arthropoda; class Insecta; order Hemiptera; family Aphididae; genus Metopolophium; species Metopolophium dirhodum. Next base: position 23,079,687 of record NC_083565.1, on the reverse strand, counting down.
AAAAATAACTATTTAAAATATTTAGTTAATTCAAGAATGACTATTCACAGGGCACCTAGTTCTCAATTTTCAAGTCAATACAAAATATTCAACTAGAGTTTTATTCCAAAAAAAAAAAATTGAAGGAGGGTGTTAGCGCCCGCAGGCAAATGCATTTTAGGAAACCAAAAAAAAAATTTTGAAAAAATTTAACTCTAGGAATACACATTACAAAGTACAAACTAAAATGCCCAGCTTCTCAAACAGAAAAAACTATTTAAAATATTAATTTCATGAAACAAGGATTAATCAAATGGTACTAGATTGTCAATGTTTAAAAAATTTGGCTAGAAGTTTAATCATAAAAAAATATTGAACCTGGGTGTTGGCGCCCGCAGGCAAATGCATTTTACGAAACCAAAAAAAAAATGTTGAATAAATTTAACTTTATGATCACACATTACAAAGTACAAACTAAAATGCCAAGCTTCTTAAACAAAAAAAACTATTTAAAATATTAATTTCATTAAACAAGGATTAATCAAATGGTACTAGATTGTCAAAGTTTAAAAAATTTGGCTAGAGGTTAAATCATAAAAAAAAATTGAAGGAGGGTGTTTGCGCCCGCAGGCTTATGCATTTTAGGAAACCAAAAAAAAATTTTGAATAAATTTAACTGTATGATCACACATTACAAAGTACAAACTAAAATGCCCAGCTTCTTAAACAAAAAAACTATTTAAAATATTTAGTTCATTCAAGAATGATCATTCACAGGGCACCTAGTTCTCAATTTTCAAGTCAATACAAAATATTCAACAAGAGTTGCATTACTAAAAAAAAAATTGAAGGAGGGTGTTGGCGCCCGCAGGCTAATGCATTTTAGGAAACCAAAAAAAAATGTTGAATAAATTTAACTGTATGATCACACATTACAAAGTACAAACTAAAATGCCCAGCTTCTCAAACAGAAAAAACTATTCAAAATATTTAGTTCATGAATGATAAGGATTATTTAAAGGTACCAGATTGTCAATGTTTAAAAAATTTGGCTAGAGGTTAAATCATAAAAAATTATTGAAGGAGGGTGTTGGCGCCCGCAGGCTAATGCATTTTAGGAAACCAAAAAAAAATTTTGAATAAATTTAACTGTATGATCACACATTACAAAGTACAAACTAAAATGCCCAGCTTCTTAAACAAAAAAAACTATTTAAAATATTTAGTTCATTCATGAATGATCATTCACAGGGCACCTAGTTCTCAATTTTCAAGTCAATACAAAATATTCAACAAGAGTTGCATTACTAAAAAAAAAATTGAAGGAGGGTGTTGGCGCCCGCAGGCAAATGCATTTTAGGAAACCAAAAAAAAATTTTGAATTAATTTTACTGTATGATCACACATTACAAAGTACAAACTAAAATGCCCAGCTTCTTAAACAGAAAAAACTATTTAAAATATTTATTTCATCAAACAAGGATTATTCACATGGTACCAGATTGTCAATGTTTTAATAATTTGGCTAGAGGTTTAATCATAAAACAAGTTAGTGTTTTAAAAAAAGATATATATAAAAGATTCAAAAAAAGTTAAATATATAAAAAAAGATATTGAATGGGGAACGTGAGAGAACCTAGCCAGTCTCTTTTCAAATTATATATTATGTACACAGGTACTCGGCGTACTCCCAGGTATAGCCGGTTAATCTTGAAAAATATTTATACAAAAAAATCTACTAGAGTTCAATGAAGTGAAAAAAAAATTGTTTGAGAAATCTGGGTGAAATAACACTAAACAAAAGAATACTCTGGAAGCTTAATACTGCAATACACATTAACTACAATCCAAAAACTAGGTGTTCTTTACATTATAATAATGCGAACAGTTATTATGATCAGAGGTGTATCACGGTAATATATGTATTAGAAAATGTATAAAAATGAATGTAAATTATAAGGGATGCAAAGAAATTAAATGAGAAAAGGTCCTGCACGGACTCTACTTTGTGATTGTAATTTATGAAGGACATAAAATGTTTAATTTAAAATAATATTGTGTTTGGTGGGTCTACAGTCAATATTATAGTACAAACTATAAAGTCTAAATGCAAATAAAAACATAGTCAGATATCCGTTTTAGTCTTTGTAAATATTTGCGGAAAAAAATTAGATTTAGTACAATGTAAAAAAATGTGGAAAGGAAACCCTGAGAATTCTTTGACAATAGGATATTAAAACACAAAACCATATATTAAATTAAAACTATTGATTTTATACATTTTCTATTTACAAAAACTCATACGTATTGGAAACCTTATAAAACCCTGATAAAATAATATTTTGTTATATTTTAAAATACATTTTATAATTTGTTGTGGTAAAAAAATCATTATTTAATGTTGGCTGTATTGAAGTTTTTAATAACTATACTGGTACAACTCTTGCTGACAGTCTTTAAGACCGTGTTAAAAACTATGATAATTAGTTAACATCTAATTTCCTGCCCTATCCTAACCTAACCTAACCTAACCAAATTAATAATATTTAAATATTTCCTTTCATTGTTATGTTTACAATATCGATTACCTTGATAGTTAGTAGGAAAAGATCATCGCAAAGCTCACGACCGGTGATGGTAGTCGTCTATCATTACCATAGCTTCAACTAACCGTAGGTTTACCTAACTAACCTTCTTATGACTTATTAGGACACATTGAATAAACAGATCCTGATTTGCAGGTTGCTGAACTTAAGTGTTTGATTATCAAGTTGATCCTTAGATTGTTGACACCTTAATCTATGCTATGGATGAAGCCCATAGATAATAAAGATATGGATAGTCCACGTCTATGTTAAATACATTTTAGGCCGCGTTCCCGCGGAAGGCAATTGAGGCTCCTTTATATTGAAAGTCGATACTCGAGATAGGTATACTTTATTTGGCCTCAATTGTTCCCCTCGAAGACCGCTGATAAGACTATTATGTTATCTTTATTATCTATGATGGAGCCATACCCAGCTCACTCGTGTAAACAATTTGAAGCAGTGGCGTAGCCAAGGGGGAGGGCAGAGGGGCCATGCCCCCCCCCATCGACCGTGTTTTTTTTTTTATTATTTTTGTTTTTATATCAGTACGTCCATAGTATTAAAAAAGTAGAAATGTTATTCATTATCACGATTTATGATGGTCTTCTTAAATTGTGTTTATTATATATATCTGTGTCGCTGTAGTTGTACCTATTCGGTTACAAACGTGAGTGTGGTGATACGTCGTGGTTTCACCACTTACTAACACGTCTAATGTTACCAATCGTTTTGTCTAGGCCAGTAGTGGCCAAACTACGGCCCGCGGGCCAACTCCGGCCCAACATCATTTAATATCTGGCCCGCGAAAGAACTATAATATTTTACATTTACGAAAAAAAAAAAAATTGAAAATACAGTATATATTCTATAAACATATTATAAATAGCATTATCTTATCTTATCTTATTTTCGTAGAAACATCAATGTAGGTACCTACAACGAGTAATATTAATGTGCTCGTTGCGCGACCAATTTTATCTACATTGTAGTTTCTACAGCCATCGTGATCAGTCGTGATCAGTCAAATTAATACATTTTAAAATATGTTTTGTAAGTGTAAAACGATATTTTGTATACCTATTTTATATTTATTTTTATATGTGTAGTTAATAATTTATTTAGGTCGGCAGAGTCCTACCCCCACCTCCACGCGGTGCCGACTGGAAACGGAATTCCGGTTCCAGCCAACGGGGGAGGCACAGAAGGCAAACTGTATAAAACCGAACACCGGCGGGTCAACACCAGCGACCAGAGGGCCAACATCGCCCTCCAACCACCGACAACAGACCGAAGGCTCGATGCGAAGACAACCGGGAAGCGGGGACCAAACGGTTAGATCGCCCAGCGCCACAGTACCATCATCCGAAACTGCCCACAGCGGCAATTGTGCCCTTGGGCATTAGTAGGACACCCACAGCACGGCTTGGTCACCGTCCGGGTGAGCGCCTTTCCTCGGGCCGAACGCCTCAAGTCTCCACCGACCGGGGACCCAATACGCACCGAGCAGCAGTAGCAAGACACACGGAGGAAACAGAAGGAAAACTAGGAAACCAACAACGGCGACACGCGAACTCCACAACAGCTCAAGGAGAAGACGCGACGAACGAGAAGTCAAGACTGGCGGGCAGCGAAGCTGGGTCGAGAACAGACAAACGAAATCAGCAGGCCTTCAGCCAAAATGTTATTCCTCACCCGATAAAATGTAATAAAATTAATTTAAATGTGCGCCCTCAGGGGACCCCCCAAAAAAAAAAACAGGTGTAAAACATCATATAAATTGTATTAACTTTATGTATAATAAACGATGGCGGCGCCGCGGCAGTAATGCGAAAGCAGTTCCCGCGGCGCCGTCGGTTATAAACAGAAAAAAAAAAAAAGTTAATAATTTATTTAAAAATAATTTTTGAAAATGTAAGCCGATTTAATTTTTTTTCATTTGTAGTAATTATTAAGTTAAGTATTAAATAAAGACATTAAAATTATTATGTACAATAAAAACGTCGTTAAATATGAAATTATGTACCTATACCTAAAATTCTGATTACTTAAAAGTAAAAAAAATTTTTATGGCCCGCGGTAAAAATTTTTTTTTTTTTCTGGCCCGAGGTAAAAAAAGTTTGGCCACCACTGGTCTAGGCGATCAGCAGTGAATTTTATACATCGTCGGCTACCCAGTAACCCACTGTTTTAGTCATTCTTTAAACCTCTGTCTCTCAAAGGCATGCGAGGTATCTTCAATTAAAAATATGAGCGGTATAATTGGTACAGTTGCTACATTTTTTTCTTATTCAGCGAAACGTATGGATAAATTAAAACATTTCATTGATGCAAGTAATTCTAATAAAAGTGGTCATAATAAAAAAAAAAACAAAATTAAAAAAAACTTTGTGAAACACGATGATCGACATGATTCACTTATAACATTCAAAGAACTGTACATTTATATAATTTCTACTCTAGAACATCTTGAGAAATATGATACAAATCCTGAAACGTCAACCAAAGCGTCGTTATATGTGAGTGCTATAACTAAGAGTGATTTCCTTATCTCTCTGGAAGTAGCTGTAACTTGCTTCTCATATATAATACAATTAAGTCAAGTACTACAAAGTAAACAGCAAGACCTATCTAAAGCTTTAAATGATGTTATGATTGTTAGAGAAGCTTTAGAAGCCATTCGAGAACATGCTGATAAATCCTTTAAGGAAATAATGAAAAATGTTACCACAATAGCTTCTGAACTTGAAATTGAAATACGCATGCCTCGAATCTGTGGGAGACAAACTGCCCGAAACAATGTCAATGCCAAAGACGCAGAGGAATATTATAAAATAGTAATATTTATACCATTTCTTGATAATTTAATCTTACAGTTGCATTCAAGATTTGATAAAATACTAGAAACAATTATACCACTAGAAGGACTCATACCATCTAATTTGTCACATTATGATGACCAAGCAATCTTAGCTGCTGCTTCTATTTACGAGGATGACTTTTTAGTTAGCATGAATACATGTTTGAAAGCCGAGTTATTCATACGGAGAAATCAATGGCAATTGAGAGAAAATTTACCAGAGACTGCTGTAGAAGCAATTCAACACTGCACAGAGCTTTTTCCAAATATAAAGAAGATTCTACAATTATTTGCTACTCTGCCTGTAACATCCGCTACTCCAGAACATACATTTTCAGTTCTTAAAAGACTGAAAACATATTTAAGAGCTAAAATGAATGAAGAAAGGTTGAATGGTTTGGCCTTAGCTACAATAAATAAAGATGAATTGGAATATGAAAACGTAGAAAAAGATATAATGATTGCATTTATAAATAAATCTCCTAGGAGGATGAAAGTTGTAGATTGGACATAATAATAGTATTAAATATATTTAACTTCTATTTATTAAGTTGTTTGCAATAAATTATTATAAATAAAAAGTTGTTAAATATTTTGTTAATTTCAGCCGGATGTATTTAGTGTTTTATGTGGTCACATAATAAGTATACGAATTATCTCAATTATTTTTTATAATGAAAACAGTAAAAATTTAATTTTTATAAGATTTTTTTTGCCCCCCCCCCCCCCTTTAGAAATCCTGGCTACGCCACTGATTTGAAGCACATAAAAGCGATCAACGCGTCTCTATTAATGATTTATCAGCGTCTAAGCCCAGCCCACCTTCATATTATTCTCTATGCAAAAAGTACATTTAAGACAAATTTGTAAATCAATGCACAGTCTCTCTATTGTACCTACTAATATTTTTGATTTCATTAATTTTCAGTATTTTGTATTATTAGATTGGGAAAACATAAGACAATATAATTTACACAAGACTGTGGCTAACACAATCATACTTTGATAAAAGTATATGATATAAGTACCTTCTATATTTGAATTAATCGTTTTTTTTTAGGGTCATTTATTGGTGGACGGCACTTTAACTACGGTCCCTCAACTTACTGAGGCAAGCTTGAGGAATTTCCTTTTAGGAAATTAATTAAATCCTCAAACATAACTCTTAATTCGAGAGTTTGTAACTAATACAATCATAATATAATATGAGTATAGGACATTTCGTAATATTTTTTTATAATATTTACTGTTAGTGAAATATTAAGTTTGTATTTCTAATATAATATATTTTATGATATTTATGGACGACACTTGCACCATGGCCCCTCGATATACTAATGTGGCAACCCGGCACATCTCTTTTAGATAAATGGTTAAATACTTAATCAAGTCTTCCAGTTTACTAAACATTTATATTTTATAGATGATTTGAAAAAAAATTTAAAATTGAAGAGAGACTGTGTGAATTAACAATATTTTTAGTATGAAATGGTTATTTGAACACCTGTTATAATGTGTTATATTGAACTTAAGTTAATTTTTTATAATGTACTATAGTAAACATTTGAACATTTATTACAATATACGTATATTATACATAGATTTCAAGTATGATGTTTTTTACTTTTTTTTTTGAAAGTTACCTACCTACTACAGTACAAGACATTTTATTTTTATATTTTGAAGCAATATATGTTTTGGATTATTTAGATCTAGGTATGTAAACTAAATTTCAGACCCATAGTTTAGTATTTAAATCAGAATTTTATCAGACTCTACTAGAATGTTGTAGTTAAATTAAACTATAATAAGTATGTGGAATAACAGTACCTAACTTTCTATGATAATTTGTTATGAATATAAAATTTTAAGTAATAGCTCAAATTTAGCACTTTTACGGTGCTTAATACATTTTCCTAATATTTTAACAGAAATTATGGAGCTAAATATATAGAAATACCTATATTATGTCACGGTCCATAGTTCATAGTTTTGTTTCATTTATAATAATAATGCTTTTTAATATACTTTTTCATAAATTAATATTTATTACAGTTAGCCTTTATGATTTGTTTGAACTATTAGTACGTATTTTTTTTGGGAGATACCTATTATTACAACACCGTTACCAATATGCGTTTTTTTTTTGGTTAGTTAATATAATTGCATGTTTTCATGATTTCTTCGTATTTATGCTTATTTTCTTAAAATGTTTTTATATTTTCGGTTCATCCGTTACCTACCTACATACCTACCTACCAAGTGTGTAAATAAAGAATTTTTTTTGTAAACCAATTTGAATTATAATTTATTAATTTAAAAAAATGTTAATAAAAACGTTTTCATTCAGTATTTTTTTGAATTTTAAGTGCATACTTTTGAATATTTCAGTGCATATATTTGTCTGTTTTTAGTGCATACATGCAGGCAAATATTTAACACTTTTTCATTGCATTAAATTCACAGCCCTGCTAATTACTTTTACTTCCAATCATAATACCTACCACAGTTAATGTTAAATGTCAAATTGTCAACAATCAACTGCTTCTTCTACTTGATAACACTAAGAGGATGTCAGATTTTTAGCGCACCATTTATTTCTCTCTCTGACCCAAACATTTTAGTGTTTTCTTAATCGTACATTTGCTATGCTACGCGTGGGTCAAAGATGGGAAACAAATAGTGCGCTGACATCCCAACCGGGAACAAGTTTACACGAGTGAGCTGGGTATGGCTCCATCATAGATAATAAAGATATGGATAGGACATAATGGTCTTATTAGCGGTCTTCGAGGGGAACAATAAATTGAGGCCAAATAAAGTATACTTATATCGAGTATCGACTATCGACTATCAATATAAAGAAGCCTCAATTGCCTTCCCGTCCGGGAACGCGGCCTCAAATGTATTTGACATAGGCATGGACTATCCATATCTTTATTATCTATGGGCTTCATCCATAGCATGGATTAAGGTGTCAACAATCAAAGGATCAACTTGATAATCAAACACTTAAGTTTGGCAACCTGCATCTCAGGATCTTATTATTCAAAGTGTCCTAATGAGTCATAAGAAGATTAATTAGGTAAACTTATGGTTAGTTGAAGCCAAAGAGTCAATAAGGCCTTTGCAATTCAAGATCTTTTCCTACGTATTCGGCATTGTTAACATAACTATTCTACCTTTACACTTTTTCTTCCCCCGTCTCTCACAGCTATATACAGGTTCAGCCACTCTCATTCCACACCTCCATATGATCGGTATTCTGTCTATCCATCTCTTCTTCAGTCTTTTCGTCCATCATTTCTCCCCTAAATTAACTTCTATAGCCACTCTCACTATCTCTTATCATACAGTGACCGAACCACCTAAACCTATTCTCTCTTGTTTTCACTACAATATGTACACTACCCTTAATTAATTAATTTCTTATTCTATCCTCTTTTGTACCTTAACACCTAACTTATTATTCTCATATCTGCTACCCTCACTCCACTTACCTACCCTAACCTTACATTTCTTTTTCATCTTTCCCTTTCATACACCAAACATTCTGAAATCCTGTTGACCCATTTCCTTATCTTCGCCACATCACACACTTCCTAATTCCTATTCACTCAGTCTCTAGTTACCTACAAGTCATCGTACTTGATTATCGGTGAAAATATTTAAATATCATTGAGCGAATTCCCTACTCGAAAGAATTGCTTAAAAAAATATCATACCTCACCAATTTTCTAATTTTGAACACGACGTTATTGATAGCCCGAATAGTGTTATACCAGTATAGTTACAATACAAATATTGAAAATTTTCGGGCAATACATCCCCTGATCAATTAACTATAATAAAAAAAAACCTACTGAGAAATAAGAAAATACATACCCCGTGACGGAATCAAAATCTTCTACGAAACTTAGTCTTCGAAACACTGAAACGTTCACACATTTCAATCTGCTTATGATATATTATTCCCAGTTTGAAAATGTTCACTGACGAATACCATTTCTGAAATAACACGCATCTTATGCAGTAAAATGTTCTACAATATTCTAATGACCTAGTTACAGTCTACAGATATTATATAAACCTACCAATAAATACCTAATATTAATTTTTATTACACAGAGTTTGTATTTTTAAATGTTGTATTCAAGGATTTATTAGTTTTATTTGTATACCTAACAAAAATTACATTTATTCACAAGTCAGTTATCAACTAGAACTCGACTACGAGTAAGACAGCGTTTGGATTGTTCGGACTGGCGTATAATTTATTATTATTATACATTGCGCCTTTGGTAGGCAGTAGTAAACGTATATGCTTCTACGTTACTTAGTTAACAGATTTTCGTTTGAGGTGTTCTCTTAAAACCCAAATATTTAATGCCCGTATCCCGTATGCATAGAAAATGTATGTTTCACATTTAACGAAAACTAAAACTATCGTGACGGAACTGAATTACGAAGAACGTATAAAACAAAAATAATCGTCACCAAGTGATAGGTATAATCTGCTATGTACTTACAAATCATATTAAATAACATTAATCATTATGTATTTTCTTATTTTGTTAGGTAGGTAATAAAAAAAATTTAAGAAATACCTATTAATTAATATGTATTACCTAAATAACAAAATAACTAAATAAATTCGTGTTTTTTTTTAAACATTTTCACGTCCCCCCCCCCTTACGAAATTTTGTCACTCCTCCTTAGAGTGGTGCACCCCTTAGGTCAAGAGCCCTTGAAATAGTGCATGTTAAAAAATCAGCCATAACCTCCCCTCCCCCACCCCTTAACAAAATCATTTGACTCATTTAGCTACTTTATGAATTAAGAACGATACATTGAACGTACAAAACTGTACTTACCTACATAATAGTTATCAACCTATTAACCCATCAATAATATTATATTTTTTATTGTGTACACTAATCGATTGGTATATACAAAATAACGTTAAGTTATAAATAGGACGTGGATTTAAATGCATTAAAAATAAGAAAAATGCCTTAAAAATACGATTTAATGCACTTATATTACAAAGCTTAATAAAATGGCCAGAAAAATTAAAAGTCCAATTTAAACGAATATAAAATAGAATTTATATAAGTGTATAGGTAGTGTATTCGTTATATTTTGAGTTTCATTATAGCACATCAGTCGATCAGATGCTATTTATTATTTTAAAATAAAAAATTCGACAGTAATTCCATATTGGCAAGTGTTGTTTTCTATAACTGAAGACTGAAGTTATAGTATCGAACACAATGGGTACGTAAAAAAATAGAAATATAAAAAAAAAAATTACCTTTATTTAATTTTTTTCTAATAAGTTTTTATAAAATTGACTTTATCCCATATAAATGTTCTTATTTCATTTTTCAATTCGTTGATAATATATGAAACGAATTCTTTGCTTGGAAAGCAATGTTTTAGAAAATTCAGAAAATGCAGTTTATATTTAATAATTTCTGATGCATTGATGCGGAAGAGTGAGGGGGTGGACAATCAGCCGAACCGAAATCTAACATCTTAAACACTTAATATAAACAATTTTTCACACACGCGTCATGGTATGAAAATAAAAAAATATTTATACCGATTTTCTGCCGAAAAAATAAATTACTTTAATCTCAATATTATTTATTAGTCAACGATATCTTTGCTCAGAATCGTTTTTCGTTTGTTCGTTTTGTATTTTAATAATTTATACGTGGATATATTATTATTACTAATAATTATATTAGTTGTGTTTGTTTTATTTCCTTAATTTATTTAGTACTATACCAATAAATTATATATTAATTAATAATTTTTAAAACATTGTGTTCAAAAAAAATGAAAAAAAAATGTGATTTTAATTAGAGTCTTGTAATGTACCTACCTATATTTAAAAAATAAATAAATATAATAATAACTGTTGAACTTTTAGGGACATAATAGGTAACACATTCGTGTATGTAGTATTACATTATTTATATAGGTATATTTATATACCTATACGAGTATATGAGTAGGTATATTATTCATAAGTGTGCACACGTCAGGATAGGCAGTTGGCCATTCCGTGAATATACTTTTATGTGTACATGGTTATACATCCCTAATCCCTATGATATAGAATATAGATATTAAGTGAACATTAGAAGTTAAGTATGTGACACTAAATTAATAGTTACCTATAACTTATAACGTTGTATTTGGAAAAAAAATTACCAGTTATTAATTAAAATTGTATCTTATGACTATTATCAGTTATAAGTCATAACATATATTTCTATAAATTAAACCAAAATATTTATATATTTAAATTAAGTACCCTGTATAGGTATGCACCTATTAATTATAATTATTCTACAAACAGGGACTGGAAAAACGACGACGGCGTTTATATCTCGCGTATTTTATACATTTCTAGTCCGGAACTAAAATATGCGCCTACAACACTTGGATAGCACATTTTTCGTGACATTAAATATTTGTTTTAAGTCTTAAAATTAAATTTAATCCCCAAAAGAATATAAGAACAAACTTACTTTAATTATCGACTCCTTCGGCGGAATCCGTGACGTGTGTGAACTGCGACGCCCATGAGGAAACGCTCCAGAATACAGCCAGAACTTCGAATATTGTGATTTATGAAAAATAAAATTATACGAAACGCAGTAAGTTTTTTGCTCATATCTTCTTTGCTTATTGAAATTTTAGAATTTTTAATCGACTGTGTCTTCTGCAACGACTTTGAGATTTGCCATAGATTAAATAAATAAATGATATAGATATTATACTAGGTACGTCAATATGATGAATCCACGGATATAATATAATGCAACTTTTTATATCAAAGAGTTCTGTGTTAAGGACCAATTTGTTCATTGAAATTTGATATGACAATAAACCAAAATAGTTTATAATTTTGAATTTGAACTATAATAATATGATATAGGTATTATTTAAATTATTATTTTCGTTTATCAATTTAATTATTGATTAAGGTGGTGAATAGATATCAGAAGCACAAGAATAATTTTATAAGAGCATATTGTATTTTATGAATTATTAAATAAAAATGTGATTACTGGATTTTAGAGTTAACAAAAAGCCATAAACGTATACAGTAAATTCATCAAATACTATAATACCAACTATATTTTTACAATGATGTGTGTGTTTTTTTTTTAATATTTTTAATTATTTTTTCTTGTGGTCAGTGTAAACGATAAGTATTCGTAATAAAGATTCAATTTGCATATATAATATTATATTATAGGCACTATCAGTATGTAATCATATGTTTATATTTAGTTTAATTTAATTGTAGGTATTTAGTAAATAATAATAGGTATACGAAATTGTGTTTTCGAATAGCAATTTATTGTTTGTATTAATACCTACACCATAATAGGGAACTAAAATTTTGTAAATGATGCACAAATGTATTTTTGGTGTTTTAAGGCTGCTGTAAGATCAATTTATGAGAATCCTTGCATTAAATTGTTAGGATTATTTGATATGAATAATTATTTTATTACATATAGGTTTATTACATATTGGTAAGTCGATCAGAAACTATATTTACACTGAATGTTAATAGTAAAAAGCTATTCAAAAATATATTATTTGTATTTATTTGTTAATAATTAAGACTTAAATATTAGCAGTAATCTTGATCCTTTCACAAAATGTTTTTTAATTATTTTTAATTTAATTTACATTTATCCCAAAGTGATCTCTGAATAATCATTCAATGATGAATTTAATAGTTACATTCTCGGTTATATTAATTGGATTATAAATTAAAATAAACTACAGTTTCCAGCTTCTACTACAACATTATTTTATATTTTATTTTATGTTTTTAATTTTTTCAACGCAGTCTGCACCTTGTGTTGGTGATTTTACACGTAATATAATAAAATTGATACTAATGATGAGTAGGTAAGTACCGTATTGTTTAATCAAATTATTTACACGATTATTAACTAAAAAAATATCCATGAAGTATAAACATCCGCATTTCTATTAACTATAAATTCATAATTGTATGAGCTATACATGTTACATATATTTTTCGAAAAAACTATTTAAAAAAACAAGAATAATTCCTATTTGATGTCACACGGGTTGAACTAGCAACTGACTGCTACGACAACTGTGCAATTTTTTTTAAGCATAATACGTTTTGAAAACGTCCAGAAAAGAGTTTGTTTTAAGACTGTCTGTCTTGATAACAACTAATTTAATTTAGAGTGTATTGTTATATTATATTATAATGAAATTAATAATTATAGTAAAATATATAATTGCAAGACATTTAATACCTATATCTATAGCCATCTAGGGTATAAACTACACTAAAAAAGGTGTAAGAATGCTAATAAAATATATGAGGTGTATAATGTATTTATGTATATACAAATATAAAATATAAAGATTAATAACATTATATTGTTTTAAATACTTCGCGCAAACCTAAAGTGATACCCGGTGTATAGTATAACATGCAAAAAGGTGCGTATTAAACTTGGCGTGGTGAAACGAAGACACTCTCGCGTATTTTATACATTGCGCTATTGGGATTAAACTTATAAATGCTCCTACGTCACCTAGTTAACAGATTGTCCGTGGCAATGAATATTTAATTTAAGTCTAAAAAGTAAATGTAAAACAGTAGGTAATAATATGAAAACAAACTTACTCGTAAACATCTACTCTTCCGGTGAAACGTAGCTAGAGTGCAGCCATCGCCGAAGAAACAGCTATCTTCATCCATCTTCATCTAATCATCTCACTCCGATGAGCTAAAACTTGAAAGTATCGAAATATTTTATAAAAATAACCTGATCAAACGAAATTTGCGAGTTTGTGTTACAACTTATCCGGTTTAACGAACTGTCCGTTTATATTTGTAGCCTATTATTTTTTTGTTCACTAAAATCAAAATATACAATATATTATATTTATAATACAATAGTATTTCTGAAACTATTAGAATTGTTAACCGTCGCCGACGAATTTCGACAATTGACGACTGCCATAGATATTATAAAATATATTATGCCATAGATATTATAATATATATTATGCCATAGATATTATAAAATATATTATTTACCAACAAAAGTAAACTAATATAAAGTTACACTATTTTAAAAATACTATTCGTGGGTAATTGAAACGTCTAAAATATATTATCATTTATCATATACAAATACGATAATAAACAAATAATAATAATTCAACTTAACCGGCTACGGTATTAATAATATTTAATAATATCAATATAAATATAGTATACAATATCCTAGGCTGACAAATCGTCTCCACTTAAAATCGTTTTTCGTATACTATGATATTATACCATTGAATTCAAATTTAACACTATCCATAACAGTCACCCACTTGTAACCTACTGTTCAGCAGAGTCCGTTTTCGATAAAATCGATTTTGGTTTTTGGTGCAACTCTAAAACAAATGACCGTAGGTACATTAAATTTTGACTGAATGTTTATATTAGCATTTTCTATACACCATAACATTTTCCAAATATTTTGACTTATTTTGAGCTGTTTACGGACATTTTCAGTTTCCATTTTATTTTAGTTTTTTTTTCTATAAATATCAATAAAATGTTATTTGTTGGTTAAAAAAGCTTGAAAATTTAATAGAAGGTTCTTAGGTTATTGTTTCAAAGGCAGATGAAAAAAATTAAAAATCCTTAGTCACGGTTTTTATTTATAAGCATTTAAAGTTCAAATATTGACAAAATACGGAAAAATCACGAAAATTATCAAATTATTTTGAGTTGAGAATTCATAAAAATTTTTCTTTTTCAATCTAAGATTCGAAAATGTAATACAAGATTATCCATAAGTTTACCTACCTATATCAAAAAAAAAAATGTCTACAAGAAAGTCAAATTAAATTTTTATGAACGTTTGAAATTCATATTTTTACAACATTTGATATTCACTCGATTTCTCATGTAACGATTTTCTTATTTTGTTGTAATTAAAAAACGTATGACTGTAGATACTTGAAAATTTCACTGAATGTTTATATTAGCATTTTCTATACAAGATAAAATTTTGAAAATAATTTGATTCTTTTTGAGCTGTATACGGACATAGTCAGTTTTCAATTTTTTTAGTTTTTTTTTTCTATAAATATCAATAAGTTTTTATTTGTTGGGTAAAAAAGCGTGAAAATTTAATATAAGGCTCCTGATATATCGTTCTAATAGCAGTTGAAAAATATTAAAAATACATATTATGCACAATTTCTTTTTATAAGCATTTAAAGTTCAAATTTTGACAACATTTATCAAATTTATAATTTATAAATTATTTTGTAGTTAAAAATATATAAAATGTTTAACTTTTATGGCTAAGGATTGAAAATTTAAAACAAGGCTCCACGTAAATAGGTTATAGATAAATTACTTTATTCACAATAATATCATCAAATATACTTGGTAAAATCATAGGCTGACTGACCGTTTTCGCTCAGAATCGTTTTTCTTATACAATGATATTATATCATTGAATTCAAATTTAACACCATCCATTACAGTGACCCACTTGTAACCTACTGTACAGCAGAGCGACATCCACTTACCCACCTTTTTTTAATCGACCTTCCTTTTTATTTAATTCCTGATAAACGAGTTTTGGATAAGTACCTACCTACATAATAGGTACCTGTCCTACCTATATTAATTAAAAACTATTTTGAACACGACGTATTTACTTATTATTTTTGTCTTTTAGTTTATCTAATTTTGTATGATTAAAATATGTTTCCTTTATACCCAAATAATTTTTAAGTACCAACAAATTATATAGAACTCAATTTTATTTTAACAATAAATACTTTTATTAATACAGTGTTGACTTTGTAGATGGGTAGTAATAAATTAACTGTACATTCAGGATTACATGCATTCAGGTGAATAATTATAACTTATAAGATTGCAATGATCGATGTAAGATGTAAGATGTTAGATGTAAGATGTAAGATGTATGGTTGATTCATCAATACGATGCTGGGTGGACTTGAGGACTTCCCATGTTCAGCGACCGGCGTCGACCCGCCTTGTGGCACAGCGGAAACTTCGTACAGCTGACTGTTCGACAAAGACACTGTAATATTATTTGAAAAATATTATTTCTACTTAATCATAATAACTGAGTATAATGAGTTTAATATTATATTATATTACAATAAATATTAAGTACCTATATTATTAGCTTCTAATAATTGGGACCAGTGCCGCAATACTTGGTACATATTGGTGGGTGTGCGACCAAATATATAGGGCCCATGTATAGAGGCAAAACTACAGGGGAGGGGAGAGGTGGGCTATAGCCCCCACTCCCCAACTACGATTCAGACCCCTCCAAAAAATATTCCTTATTTATTTAGATATAAGGCGTTTATAGGTTATTTTAAATTAATAGTTTTGTTAGGTGTGCTGTAGCCCCCCAGAATTTTTAAGAATAGTTGCGACTATGGTCATGTACCAATAGGTCATTAAATACATATTGCTTGTTGTTTTTAGCTATTTATACGTTATATTATGTAGTTAATATAATATACAGTGCTTACAGGTAGGTGAAGAGCATTGAACACATTGCACATTGTATTGATTGTACACAGATAGGTGAGGACTGAGGAGCAAAGTAGTATGCGGCCCTTAAAACCATTTATTTTTTTTCTTGTCCCAATTTAAATGTAATAAATCATCAGCCGTCACAACATAGAAAAATTAGGAAATTCGAGAATATGACATTGGAGGTATAATTCAGCCCCCGGCCATTCGAAATTATTATTTTTATTATTTTGTTATAATTATAGTTAGGACTTTGTTTTATATTATAATAAATATTAAATAATAATAATTATGATTCTAATGTATTCATTTTTTTTTTTTAATTTTCATATACATATGAAATACTGGGCCCCACTGAGAAAACTCGTGTGGGGGCCCAAATTCATTAGTTTATATTTTATGATAAAATAATAAGATAGTAAGATACCACTTTGTAAAACACATTAAAATAATAAAAAGTTCCAAATAGTTCGGCCACTGGCCCTGGGGTCCATTGTTATGATTTAACGGGGGCCCGGGGGTTCTTTGCACCCCTAGCACCCCCAATTGTTGCAGCACTGGTCATAATGAACAACGCGTAACAGATGACTTGTGATAATATTTACTGTCGATATCGGCTGCCGATAATCGGCATCTACTTAATTCTATTCGCATCAGGGCTTATATTATATTTCATTGGACACAGTTACTGTAGTTCTATTGTAGAACTGAGGTTTTTTTTTTTAGTTATTACTGCAGCTGCTTATTGCTTGTTTTTGAGGTATAGCCGCCGCTACAGGCCTATACGCCTATTGTGTGCGTACTGCAGCCTATAGTATGGTCGTGCCGTTGCAGGGTCACTGCAGGTAGGTAGCAGGTACTGTGCCGTTTGCAGTATTGAAGTGACGATCATTATTATACTTATTGTACCAATCGCGGACGAGTATTGTATAATTTGTTCGACCAATATCCATCACTGGTAATAATAATATTATATTATATTATACGTGATTCATCGTTCTCCGCTGCCGAAATCCTTGGTCACCGTCATGCATAATATATATTGCAGGCTCATCGGCAGGGGGCCAATGTGCCATATGACATGGCCATAAAAATATGTACGGGCGATAGGGGACGGAGAACATTTTATATGATCTAAGGCCGTGCGCACGGGGGGGTGAGTCTGAGTGAGAGTCTCGCACACAGGTGTGCGTCGGCGTCGCGATTATAATATTATACTTATATATTATGTACACTGCTGCAACGGAAACCACGCAGGAATACGGCGGCGTAGGAACTTTTGACGGAATTGGGTCAGTCGGCCATCGATCGGCTTCGGCGGCGGCCTAGTGGCGTACATTATGTGCATGTAATAGAGTGTGCCACATTGGGAACGCAATTTGGGTACAATATTTAATTGTTACACAGTATGGGAATTATCAATGTCGGGTATGATGCGTATGATGACGTGTATGATGTGTCGCATATTATGTAGTCGTCGTTGAAACTTGAAAACGCGGGGATGACAATATCATGTCGACGACCCCCTAGAAACAGAATCGGGAAAAGAGAAAAAGGAATTTCTTTTATTTGGCGTCTTTTATTAGCTGGTGTCCGACAGCAGGCTGCCGCCGAGACGATCGAAGGAGACTCGGCGGGGGGCCTCCCCGCATAATATTTCGTCCGAGTCAAAAGCCGCGCTAAACCGGCTCGGCGGCGGTTGACGACGTCCCTGCGCGCGTCAACACGACGACCGCCACCCGTCCGCACGACGAGCCAGCAGTGCGTGCGCCGCGTACTACGGGTTCTAACCGTTCGGTCCGCTCGTCGCGGTAACACTGTCGCGTGCGCGCGCTACGAAGTCGTAGCGCGTTTTACTATAATAACAACACCAACACACACACACATATATATTATACATGTGCAATATATTATACCGTACGTACTACTACAACAACTACTATATACTAGTACTACGTACTACGCGCATACTACGGCCGGCGTTTACGTTACCACCACGCACGGTCGGCGGGCGGGTGGCAGGTGTCGGGCGCGTGGGAGTGCGAGCGAGACGGACCGACACCGCGGTCCACGTTCTGGGATCTATCCGTCCTTCGCACACACCGCTCTCGCCGCTTTGTGTTGCGGCCGTCGCCGTTCCAATCAATTGTGAAACAACAGCGCCCCGCGCGCCACCTCGCACCGACCGCGTGTGTACCGCGGTACGCGCGCGCGCGCCTCACGCACACACACGCACACACACACACACACACACACGTATCGTATCGTACACGACGACGACCGCGGCCGGGCCCCGTCTCGAGTTTAGTACCGCTGCCGTAGAGACTTCACGTACGCGCATAGGATCCGTGCGCGTTTGACAGCGACACCACCGCCGCCGCCGCCTCAGACGTAGCGCGCGCGCGCTCTCGATCCGTTTTACCCTCCGAGTATTTTTTCTTCACTCGTTTCTCCCGTATTATCATCGCCGTCGGTTCTCGGCGCTTCTCACGTTCTGCCGCCGCCGAGTAGGATTTTAATATTATTATTTTCGTTTCTTCGCCGCCGCCGTCGTTTTCGGGACTCGCGCGTCTCTACCGCCGTGCGTATTATAGTTTACAGTGTTTAATGTTTTGAAATAATATTTGATTACGATAAATATTATAATAATAATATGTCGTAATCGAAAATAATATGTAAATCCGACGCCGTCGTATCGTCGTCGTCGTTTTTTTTTTTTTTTATTTACCCAAATCGTTTTCGTCGACGCACTATCAATATAATATCATTATCATTACGCGATAGTTGGCGCCTCGCCGTACATGCCAATCGTATCGCCGCCGCCGTCGGTACGCGGATCGTCGCTCGGTATGCCGTCGCTACTACGTGGTTGCTGCGACCGGACAACAGCGGACCACCATCGTCTCGTCGTCACCGGCGACGGCTGCCCGCCGCCCGCCGTCATTCCGGCCGACCGACAGCGATCGTAGATTCTTCGCGGCGTCGTCGTCCACATCGGGTAATTAACACGCCAAACCGAGCGATTGCGATAACGACGAGGGGTCGTCCGCGGGTGTTTCTGCGACCCGCTGTGGCGCTCGCCCTCCGGCGGTCCGTCGCCGGAAAAGTAACCCATTGGTAATTAGCAAATCGCACTAATTACCGATCATCCCGTTCGCGCGAGTGTGTGTGTGTGTGTGTGTGTGTGTGTGTGTGTGTGTGCGCGTCAGCGAGCGCATAGTATTCGATTCATTCATCCTTTGTTCCCGGAGGCCAATACACCTCGACTTCTAATCATCTGTTGCGCTAGTGCGGCGCGTTCAGTGATAACACATTTTTCACTACTCGGGAGCAGCTCCCGCTGGTGATAAACGACCGAGTCTCCTGCGACCGATCGCTAATGTCTGTGGAACTTACTTAACCATCATAAGTCATGGGATACGATTTGAAATATCACGCTCGCTTATTTCGGGTACGTCGTGTACAGATTTCGTGTGAGTTTTCTCTCGGAACATCACGATGATACATCGCAAGTGCTGCGATTGCCAGCATTTTCGTCCAAAAAATATTCCCCCCCCACCACCACCACCACCGCCTCTGTGACGACGACCACAGCACAATATTATTTTCCCGTTTGGTTATTTTGTAACAAACTGCAACACCACACGACGTCTGCTGAACACTGTTCGTTTTCAGACGTTTCAAAATTTCATATTAACTCAACCATTCAAATGATCCACAGTTCACATCATGGGTAGTATTTGTTTACTCTTGGTTGTACCGTGTTTTGGTATTGCGGTTCGTCGGCATCATGGATGCGTAGTAATGCCAATTTATATTTTCTACTGCCATGAACCGTCGTGTGTTTAGTCGTTATTAATTGATATCAGTCTATATATTATCATGTGGTCAGTCGCTTAGGTATTTTAGATGTTTAGCTATTTAATATGGGCCCACTGATGTATGTTTTTAACCAAACATATCCTTTTTTGACAAAAGCGTCGTATTACTTATTTCGCACTAAGTACTTGAGATGATGCCGGCGCACTGTTTGTTTTCTCTTTGACCCACGAGCAACATAGCAATTTTGCGTTCAGCGCAACCAACCCTGTGCTGTTGGGTAGCTACCTGCCTACCTAGTATTTGAGCGAAATGACCCATTATCAAATTTAAAGCTAAGAACGTTATCCGTGTTCTTGCTTTGGATTTTTATCTAATATTTCAATTTTAAAGAAAGATATAATCATTTTTAAATTGTTACATTTTACATTGTCATAAAAATTGGAATATCATAAATAAACCAATGGAAGAACAGATAATGTTCTTTACTAGAAGTTTGATAATAGGTCAATCCACTCTAATGCTAAAGGCAACACAAGATTGGTGGCTCTGTGGAATGCAAATTCGCTATGCTATGCGAGTGAATCAGCAGAGAACACAAACAGTGCGGTGACATCCTCTCTCTAAATACTTATTAGTTATTTCATAGCCATATCACTAGGCAACTTGTTTACCTTAATTTTTATTTTGTATGGTAGGCAGTTAATTACTTTTTGATTTTTATTATTAAATAGTTAAATATACGTAGGTAGGTATAGATAGGTATAAATATTAAATAGTTAAATACCTATAGGTACATCTTAAATAGTTAAATCTTAAACATTTTAAAAATTATCTTTGACAACAAATTCAGCTTTAGATAGTAATCTTCAACGAATATAATATTAGGTAGGTACTGGAATTAGATTGTTTTCAACTTTTACAATTAATGTTGCAAGGTCAGTTTATTTTGAATTATATTAATATTTTATAGTTTACCAGTTCACCTATATAGTTAATAAAAACAAATCAAATTATTTATAAAATTATTCTATCAAGTTTTACTTTATACTAAGAAAGTTGGTTGATAACTCATTAAAAAGGGATTATCAAGTAGATACAAAGTGTAGAATTAAAATTTTTTTTTAAATTATTTAATTTTTCACAGATAAAAAAAGAGTTATTTTTGCTAGATTTTCATTAAGCGAGGTAGATTTCCAAAACTGGAGAACAAATTTTGTTGTTTGGGGTCTTATTAGATTCACATTGGCTAGGAGAAGTGCAGTGAAGATTTACAGAACTTTATCTCCGATTGTTATGCCACTACAAAGCTGTAAAGCTAAAAAACATCAATAAACGCCCAATAAAATTTTTTAAATGTTCCGTAGTGAATTAACTACTAAAGATAAAGTTCTGAAAATCTTCACTGCACTTCTCTTAAACAATGTGAATCTAACAAGACTCCAAACAACAAAATCCGCTCTCCGGTTTCGGAGATCTATCTTACTAAATGAAAATAACAATGATTTTTTGTGGGGCTGTTCACACCGACATTTTTCTGGATTCAAATTGTTATACCTCTTGGGTGTCAGTTAATAAATTTCTAAAAATTAAAAATCAAGAAAGTTTACATGCCGATCCCTGACTTAACAAGCGTTTTTTTTATTACTTAGGTTATATAGGTACTTAAATAAATAAACCCAATAAAACCAAAAAAAAAAAAAATTGCCTACCTTAATTAATTTTAAATTAATAGGTTTGTATTAGATTTAATAGTACCTACACTTATTTTTACTGCTATATTAGTACATAGGTAAACATCGAGGTAAACATATATATAATTGTTTAATGTAACCCCTCCCATTGAAAATATCTGTGTACGCCACTGCTACGAGCTATTTTAAGTGCCATCGTTTATATCCTATGAATTTTTTTCTATCTATTTAATTAAGTATAGTGTAATACATTTATTCAATCTATAAGTAAAAATAACATACTTTTATAGTACATAAAATATAGGTAGTTTTTGTATTATTAACTCACTCTTATCGTAAGATATATTATTATGTTGCAGTAATTATCTATATTAATCATACTTGTATAGCCTATAGGTACCTAACTTTTTGGTGTATTTCAACAATTAATAAATAGGGATTCAATTATTATTTTAAATGAGTACCTTAATACAATTAAAATATACACCAAATGTGTTTCAATACTAATAAAATAAGACTTAAAAAATATAAAATAATTAGGTAGATCTAAATGTTTAATAATTATTCAAGTAAATGTATTAATGTAATTATATTAGTGTTTGTTAAAGGTACCGGGACATTAATAATTATAACAAATATTATATAATAAATACAATATCAACTAACTGCTACTTACAGTGTATTCAGTATATTATATATTATTTTTAATGCTTATTTTTTTTTTTTACAGATTTGGAGAGATGAGAAATTGCGAACAGACATACCCTAAAATAAACCCATTGATGAATCCTCATGACAACATGGACCTAGTCAACTGCCATTCCAATATCACAGTCAATGTTAACAACAACAATAACCAAACTACAGTTAAAAAATTGCCAAAGAAACGAAAATTTGATTTATCTCAACTTGAAGAATGTGATCCTGTGTCTGACCCTCTTTTACCCGTTCAAAAACAATGCAACACCAGTTGTGTAGCCAGCGTTGTCGTAGTACCCCCTCAGTCTATGGCTGTTGATTATTCTAGACTTGATGGATTTGACCGACCTAACTATGCTGATGTGCCAGTAATTGTTGAAGATCATTCTGAACAAAATGAGGAGGCTACATATACAAATGGGCACGATGAAACATCAAGACTTGGTGTTGACTTACAAGAATGGACTGATCATAGAGTATTGGCTAAAAGAGATGGAGTTTATTTGCCAGGTCTAATCAGACAAGCAACATCAAATGGTGATGTTTGGATAGAATTTGACTATTCTGATGAAGGACAACGATATGTTTCATTTAAAGATGTTATAAATGCTAGCAAATATGATGTTATCAGTGACGCCAGTCCATCTTTAAGTCAAGTATGTTATATATTAATACATATCTATCTCAATTTTAACTGGATTTTACGTATTGTACATATCGATCATAACACAAAATATTGCATGGCGGTATGGTACCGTACTACAGAAACGAGTAAATCATTAATGCCTCTATCATGAAATACTCATACACTCGGTTCCCATCTATTAGTATGACGTCTATAGTACATAATAACGATAGTCAGTTGTAAGTAGGTTTCTATCAGGTACATAGATAATATAGAATATAAGTATTCATATTTTTAATTTGATTTTTTATGTTCTTTACACATACACAATTCTGCAGATATTTATATTTGAAGGTAACATGTCAATGTAGTGGCGTATGTTTGATTAAGAAATGATACATACCCAATTAATATCAAATTATAAAAATAATAGGTATTAATATTTTACCAATAAATTAGTTTTGTTATCTATCTACCAATTAGCAATAATATATTTCTTCAATTTCATACAATTTTAAACATAATAATATTTAAATTTCACTCCATAGTGTTCATAAAATTTAAATTAAAATTCTTTAACCTGTACCTAAATAGTATTCATATTTATGATGATATATTATGGCACAAATGATTAAAAATATGATTTTTCATTTTGTGTTTTAGTTTGAACTGAATAAAAAAAATGATAAGGACTTAGTAATAAACTTTTTTCTTAACTATTTGCCTTTGAATGGACCTACAATTATTATACAGTCTGTAAATTATTTGATTTTGAGTATTATAATTTTATTTTATTTTTACTCCATTGTTATTATATAATGGGAAATTTAAATTCTAAATCCTATATGAACATTTGAACCCATCAAATTAATAGGAGGTACTGTTGATGGACGGTTTTCCCCCCTCAAGTTATTCAATCATGCACTAATATTATTACCTATGTTATAAAATTTACTTATTGTACAAACTGTATAGATTGTAAATATCCTAAATAAATAAAAAAAAAAAAAAAAAAATCCTATATAGTATTAATTATGATGATACATTATGGCATATATGATTTAAAATGATTATTCATTTTTGTATTAGCTCTAACTGAAAACTAAATGATTTATGTAAATTTTATAATTTTATTTAAATTCCTCTCCATAGTTATGTGGAATAAGAAATTTAAATTCTAAATACTAAATAGTATTAATTATGATGATACATTATGGCACATATGATTTAAAATGATAATTCATTTTTGTAGTAGCTCGAACTGAAAAAAAACAATTCATGTAAATTATTTAATTTTATTTAAATTCCGCTCCATAGTTTTGTGGGATAAGAAATTTAAATTCTAAATACTAAATAGTATTAATTATGATGATACATTATAGCACATATGATTTAAAATGATTATTCATTTTTGTATTAGCTCTAACTGAAAAAAAAACAATCCATGTCAATTATTTAATTTTATGTAGGTAGGTATTATAATTTTATTTTATTATTTTCAGTTTCTAGTAATTATATAATTGAAAATTTAATTTCTAAATCCTATATAGTAAATAATTATGATGATACATTATGGCACATATGATTTTAAATGATTATTCATTTTTGTATTAGCTCTAACTGAAAAATAAATGATTTATGTAAATTTTACAATTTTATTTAAATTCCGCTCCATAGTTTTGTGTGATAAGAAATTTAAATTATAAATACTAAATAGTATTAATTATGATGATACATTATGGCATATATGATTTAAAATGATTATTCATTTTTGTATTAGCTCTAACTGAAAATTAATATCTGTGTCAATTATTTAATTTTAAGTAGGTATTATAATTTTTTTTTCAGTTTCTAGTAGTAATTATATAATTGTAAATGTAAATTCTAATTCCTATTTAGTAAATGATAATGATGATACATTGTGGCATATATGATTTAAAATGATTATTCATTTGTGTATTAGCTCTAACTGAAAAATAAATAATCTGTATAAATTATTTTAAATTTTATTTTAAATATTATAATATTATTTTAATTTTACTATCTAGTTATTATTTAATTGGAAATATAAATTCTAAATCCTATATAGTAAATAATATGATGATGATACATTATGGCATATATGATTTAAAATGACTATTCATTTTTGTATTAGCTCTAACTGAAAAAAAAATAATTTAATTAATTTAATAGGCCTACAAATTAATGTACCAATATTTGTAAATTATTTTGTTTGTAATATTAATGATATTATTGGTACCTATTATTGTTATAATAAACTTGAAGTGTTAATAAAATTAAAATTTGAATTTACAAATCTCATAAATTATAATGATAATATTATATTATGGCATATTATTTAAAATGATAATTCATATTTTGTATTAATTCTATCTGAGAAGGATTTTTATCTAACTTTTTTAAAATATATTGACTAGATAAAATGTAATTTCCTCTTTTTGTTACATTCACCCATCTGTTTTTTTTTATAATTTTATAAATGGTATGTATTTTGTATAAGACATTCACTTTTTTAGTGAATTATTGAAGAAAACATGTTTTTAAATCAAATAATTAGTTATTATTAGGTATAAGCTATGTGTGTCACTAAACACTAATAAAAAAAATAATAACCCTCTATAATTTATCATATGGGTCCCCAATCTATTTCAACTCTGTAGTGAGATATATCTTAAATTTAATGTTCCTAATGGTCAACCACATTCATTTCATATTTTTTGTTAAATTATAAGTTAAAAAATTATATACCTATATATTTATAACTTGTATCCATTTAATTTACCTGTGTGAAATTAATATTTTTTGGCAACACTTAATCTTCAAAACTACTCTATCAATTTAAATAAAAGTTAGGTATATCAATACATTTATAGAACTCTGGGAGTCTTATTTTTATCCTAGAATTCAACCCCTTAGGATGACTCACACCTGCATTCTGTCTTTAAAATACAAACATTTTTATTGTTTATTTCTGGTTACCATTGGCTACCTGAAAGAAAAAACTGTTACTTATTTTTATTTAATTTGGTTGCCTTCGCCAAAATTATTCTCTTTTAAATATAACCGATTTGCTTATGAAGTTATTATACTATAACCAAAACACACCAACGGCTAAACCCAATTTGCAAACGCAGATTGCCCATATTGGTTGAATGTGTCTACAATGTGAATTATACCACACCAAATTTTCACTCGTGATGTGAGGTATATAGGTATATTCAAGTCTTAAAATTTCATTCAATTTCGTGTTGATTCCATTTTCATTAATATTTTTTATAATTTAGATAATGAATTTGATTTACCTATATAAATTGTATGAAACAAAATTGTATTGAGATCGATCTATATTTAATTAAAAATTGAAAATCAATCGCCATCAAAAGGTCGGTTTTACCCTCTGTATATGATCAAAGTTAATTGAAAATAAATAAACTTTTTTTTACAATACTTATTTTCATCTAATTATCACTTGTTTGTTTTGTAATCTATATTTAATGAATATTATTTTGTTTTCATAGGTTAATATTGGTGCCAGGGTATGTGTTCGAATCGCTGGTTCTCAACCAGATGAAGGACATCTGGCTCCTCGAGTATTCATTGAAGGTGTTGTACAAAAAATAATAACTAGTCCTGTGAGATTTGTTGTAAGTGTTGTATCCAGTAACAATGAAGAATATGTGGTGAAAAGAGCAGATCTTCGCTTACTGTTACCACCATGGTGGGACGAACTTGAACATGGTGTACCAAATGGTCATATTCCATTAATACGAGAACCTACACCACCTATAACTAACGAGCCAGCCAATTATTATCAAACTTCAGTATCTTCTCCATTACAACCTATAAATAATCGCCATTTTGATGATTTCTGTGAAAGTGATGATGATCTCCGACGAGAAGACATATTATTTATGTCAGATGCTGGTAAGTTTAACATACAAGATCAAATTTTTTTCAAAATAGGATTTATAAATTTTATTACATAAGAACATGTAATATTCTTACAACAAAAAGCATAATTTCTGAATGAAATTCTTTGATCAAAGTTAATCCTTCTAATTAAACTTTTAATCCTAACTCATGTCGTTTATATGACTTATATCAATTACATCAGTTATTTTTTTTTTAATCAAAATAAACTAAATGTTACTTCCATTATGAAACCTTTACTTTCTTTATTATTTTCAGTAATCAACACGATTAACATATCTTATTTTTCTTTATCTCATCTCATTTATCTCAACTATATCGGTTAACCACAATTATTATCTTTGCATTTTATTCTATTCTATGATTGTGTAACATTGAATACTAGATAATTTTTATTAGTAATAGTAGATTTCTAACTGTTGGTACATTTATAGTTTTAGATAGCTCTAAAAATAATAGAAAATATTTAGTTAAAAACAAATATAAACCTACAAAATTAAATTAATTGTTCCAGTTTTATCTTTTAATTTTTGTTTTTAGATGCTGGAAAATTATCTGGAAGCAGCAAAAGGAGCAGTATGCAAAGCAGAGGTAGCACATGTAGCATTTTAGATCAAGGCGGTAGCACCACACCTAGATCCACTCCAGTTACTCCAAGATCTCAGATCACATCCCCTCATAAATATAAGAAAGGGGATATTGTCACAACACCAAGTGGAATAAGAAAAAAGTTTAATGGAAAACAATGGCGACGATTATGTTCAAAAGAAGGTTGCTCTAAAGAGTCTCAAAGAAGAGGATACTGTTCTCGACACTTGAGTTTAAAAGGCAGTAGTTTAAGGTCTTGTGCTTCAAGTAGTACGAGTTTTACAAGGTATTAAATCATTTAATAATTTATAATTAGTTGACTAAATAAGTTTAATTTGTAAAAAAAATTTAGAGGAAATCGAAGTACCATAGATGGAGATGAAACTTCACGGGAATCTCAAACTTCTCCTAGTTTTTCTGAACGGCGATTGGCTGGTCGCTTTGACCCTGATGAAACAGAAGCTGCCAACATGCTTGGTATACAACGTAATAATTAATCTAGCATTTTCGAATTGTTTAATTTCATAGTAGACTTTTTAAGAATATTATTTATAAATATTATACACTATTATGTTTAGTTTATTAATCTAAATGTTTATTTTACAGTTTCGTTAGGAAGTTCAAGATCTGGAACTCCATTATATTCTTCCCCTTGCCCATTAGGTGGTAATAATAACACACAATCGCCACTTACTGTTGGATCCCGTCAAAATATGTTCCTACCCATTATTTTGCCAGCAAATCAAAATTATCCTTCAACAACACCTACTGGAAATGGACTAGCTACACCGCCTGCCATAAACAATAATTCTAATAACCAATTTAGACAACAGCAACAACTTGTAAAGTATGAAAAGTATTTAAATTAACAAATTATTTTTAATTTTATTTTGAGGTCAAGTCAATCTTTTTTTAATTTTTACAAGACTTAGAATTATTAATTGTAAGTAAAACTAAACCATTAAGGGGAATGCATACCGACCATTTCTAAGGAGTTCAGTATAGGGAATTTTCCATTTGTTTGCATGTGAGTCGTGTAAATGTGTGCGGAGTAAGTGATCGTTAGTTTGAGTGAGTGTGTACAAAATAAACAGCGGAGCACACCCGCACGTAAACGCACATGTCAGTAACGCAGCATTTTACACTAATTACAAATGTGAATTTTAGTGAAACACTGAAACTTAGTTTCGTATTTCCAATAATATAG